>NC_052149.1:142461965-142654136 GCF_902713615.1 Scyliorhinus canicula
AAAAGATGAATGACCTACTCCGTTCTGCCAGAGTAAGTTCTCCCTGTCACAACTCTGAACCCTGCCTTTCTGTAACCCCTATGATCATCACCTCGGTCCCACATTCTGCCATTTAGCAAGGCCACAGCACCCGGCCCCCCATATGTTTCCCCACACCCGTCCGGCACTCCTTGTTAGGCCTCCAGCTGGCATCATCCTGCCAGGCATCCAGCTCACACCATCCTGCCAGGCATCCAGCTCACACCGTCCTGCCAGGCATCCAGCTCACACCATCCTGCCAGGCATCCAGCTGGCATCATCCTGCCAGGCATCCAGCTCACACCATCCTGCCAGGCATCCAGCTGGCATCATCCTGCCAGGCATCCAGCTCACACCATCCTGCCAGGCATCCAGCTCACACCATCCTGCCAGGCATCCAGCTGGCATCATCCTGCCAGGCATCCAGCTGGCATCATCCTGCCAGGCATCCAGCTGGCATCATCCTGCCAGGCATCCAGCTCACACCATCCTGCCAGGCATCCAGCTCACACCATCCTGCCAGGCATCCAGCTCACACCGTCCTGCCAGGCATCCAGCTCACACCATCCTGCCAGGCATCCAGCTCACACTGTCCTGCCAGGCATCCAGCTGGCATCATCCTGCCAGGCATCCAGCTCACACCATCCTGCCAGGCATCCAGCTCACACTGTCCTGCCAGGCATCCAGCTGGCATCATCCTGCCAGGCATCCAGCTCACACCATCCTGCCAGGCATCCAGCTCACACCATCCTGCCAGGCATCCAGCTCACACCATCCTGCCAGGCATCCAGCTGGCATCATCCTGCCAGGCATCCAGCTCACACCATCCTGCCAGGCATCCAGCTGGCATCATCCTGCCAGGCATCCAGCTCACACCATCCTGCCAGGCATCCAGCTCACACCATCCTGCCAGGCATCCAGCTCACACCATCCTGCCAGGCATCCAGCTCACACCATTCTGCCAGGCATCCAGCTGGCATCATCCTGCCAGGCATCCAGCTCACACCATCCTGCCAGGCATCCAGCTCACACCGTCCTGCCAGGCATCCAGCTCACACTGTCCTGCCAGGCATCCAGCTGGCATCATCCTGCCAGGCGCCCAGCTGGCATCATCCTGCCAGGCATCCAGCTCACACCATCCTGCCAGGCATCCAGCTCACACCGTCCTGCCAGGCATCCAGCTCACACTGTCCTGCCAGGCATCCAGCTGGCATCATCCTGCCAGGCGCCCAGCTGGCATCATCCTGCCAGGCATCCAGCTGGCATCATCCTGCCAGGCATCCAACTCACACCATCCTGCCAGGCATCCAGCTGGCATCATCCTGCCAGGCATCCAACTCACACCATCCTGCCAGGCATCCAGCTCACACCATCCTGCCAGGCATCCAGCTGGCATCATCCTGCCAGGCGCCCAGCTGGCATCATCCTGCCAGGCATCCAGCTGGCATCATCCTGCCAGGCATCCAGCTCACACCATCCTGCCAGGCATCCAGCTGGCATTATCCTGCCAGGCATCCAGCTCACACCATCCTGCCAGGCATCCAGCTGGCATCATCCTGCCAGGCATCCAGCTCACACCATCCTGCCAGGCATCCAGCTCACACCATCCTGCCAGGCATCCAGCTCACACCATCCTGCCAGGCATCCAGCTCACACCATCCTGCCAGGCATCCAGCTCACACCATCCTGCCAGGCATCCAGCTCACACCATCCTGCCAGGCATCCAGCTGGCATCATCCTGCCAGGCATCCAGCTCACACCGTCCTGCCAGGCATCCAGCTCACACTGTCCTGCCAGGCATCCAGCTGGCATCATCCTGCCAGGCGCCCAGCTGGCATCATCCTGCCAGGCATCCAGCTGGCACCGTCCTGCCAGGCATCCAGCTGGCATCATCCTGCCAGGCATCCAACTCACACCATCCTGCCAGGCATCCAGCTGGCATCATCCTGCCAGGCATCCAGCTCACACCATCCTGCCAGGCATCCAGCTGGCATCATCCTGCCAGGCGCCCAGCTGGCATCATCCTGCCAGGCATCCAGCTGGCATCATCCTGCCAGGCATCCAGCTCACACCATCCTGCCAGGCATCCAACTGGCATCATCCTGCCAGGCATCCAGCTCACACCATCCTGCCAGGCATCCAGCTCACACCATCCTGCCAGGCGTCCAGCTCACACCATCCTGCCAGGCGTCCAGCTGGCATCATCACCATTTCCGCTCCTGCAGAAGAGTTTCGCCCACAACTACTGCAAGTGATAGAAGACGGGCGGTGAAATGACTGAGCTTAGGATCCTGACTCCTTAAGAGTAGAGAGCCCTGGAGCTCGCAGAGAAGGAGCAGGAGCTTGGCCAGGCCACGTACTAAAGCCATGTCCCTTGCCTTGCAGATACATCACCTTGGCCTGTCTACCAGCAGGGTCCCACCGCTCATCCTCAACACTAACCCGGAGGAGAACACCGATGAAGCATTACGGTTATCACCCACAACATCCACCATCATAGAGACACACACCTGAATGGGAGGCCTTGGCAGACAGGCTTCTGGATCACTATCTGATGAGCACCACACAGCTTCTGATGCACATAAGCTGGAGGCAGGCACATCCCACAGATCGGACAGTCGCAGATCTGCTGAATCCCAGGACTCTGTTGTGTCCCAGCCAGGTGCCGTGTCTCTGTGCGCATTTGTCCCTCAGCTCCTGGAGATGCAACGGCAGAGCTGGGAATATCAGGAGGGGCTGTCAGCGACACTCCTGCGACTTCAAGCCCGAATGGACGAGTCCCAAAGCCTTCTTTTGCAGTAGATGTTTCCGGCAATGCGCAACTGAAGTGCAGTGGGCAGAATAGGGTGACACTACAGCACCAGTACCACATGAAACTAGGCCAGGGTCCTCCAGGTTCTGGGCCTCCAGAGTATGTTATTCTCTAAGTCTGAATAAAGAGTGTAGACTTCCAGTTAACACAAATTCTTTATTCAGTGGGTTTGTTTTGTTTCCAGAGCTTAACTAGTTATAATACAGTCAAGAGGTATGACCAGTGAAGCTAAGGTAAGCTGCCTATGCTGAGCTGTCTCTGTCTGCTGCTGCTCACTAGCCTTATGCTTCTGAAAGAGGCGGATCCTCCCTTGGGCTGGACCCTTTATACCCGTCTCTGATGCTGCCCTCTAGTGGTGCTGTGGCTGTTACATCTGTCTGTAGTCCCTGGTGTATGTGCAGATGTATGTACAGATGTACAGATCACTACATCCCCCCCCCCCGCCCCTTTTATTGGACATGTTTTCTAGACTGGCCTCAAGAAAATTGTACAGAATAAGTGGTGAGAATATGCAAATCTGCACACTTTGAAAATCATAAAAATAATACTAAAACAATTAACTGTGTTGTGAGTCCATTGTGAGAAATGTCCATATTCATCTTGTGCGTGTGCTGAAGTGTCGTTACAAATCTAGCCGGTCGGGTGCCTTACGACTTCTGCTGGAGCGTCTTAACGGTGGTAGTAGGGATGATGGTTTGATGTCATCGAGTACTGTCTGGCGTTGTGTGGCAAGGAACATCATGTGGACAAATGAACTCGGTCAAGTCCAGTGTGGGGAAATACTGGCATTGGAGGTCGAATCTCCAATAGATCTCAGTGTTTGCGGCGAAAAGGTACTCCCGCAGATGATTTGACAATCCCTCCTGCCTGATCACCGTGGCTGACTTAGACCATCCCCTTCTGGGTCCCCAATTCTGATCTTATAGAACATACCTATTGTCAGTGGCTTGAGTGGGATCGCATGTCGATCGTAGTATAGTTTTTGTTTGGAGCATAATGCCCGCATGTCGTCGAGAACCCATTTACTGCGAAGTCTTCCACAGTCGAATATCCGGTTTAAGTTTTTCTTCTCTTGCTGGTGTCCAGCTAGCTTTCTGAAATCATTCCAGGTATCATATGTTATTCTCTAAGTCTGAATAAAAATTGTAGACTTCCAGTTAACACAAATACTTTATTCAGTGGGTTTGTTCTGTTTCCAGAGCTTAACTAGATATAATACAGTCAAGAGGTATGACCAGTGTAGCTAAGGTAAGCTGCCGATGCTGAGCTGTCTCTGTCTGCTGCTGCTCACTAGCCCTGTGCTTCTGAAAGAGGCGAATCCTCCCTTGGGTTGGACCCTTTATACCCGTCTCTGATGCTGCCCTCTAGTGATGCTGTGGCTGTTACATCTGTCTGTAGTCCCTGGTGTATGTGCAGATGTATGTACAGATGTACAGATCACTACTCAGAGGACACGTGCCAAAGCATCTCAGACAACAAGGCATGGAACGCTAGTGGTGGTGGGGTCACACTAGCGGACAGCAAGCTAGCTCTCATGCATAAAGCGGGAGACAATGAAGGTGTCTCCAACCTTCTCGCCATTGCGCACCCTCCATCCCTCACACCCACCTGGCCTCCATCCTCTGGATCCTCAGCAGCCTCTTCCTCAACACCATCCTGAACATCCTCCTCGTCCAAGGACATGTGGCACTCCTCGAGGTCGTCCTCAAGGTTCTTTGCCCCACTGCAGAGCCGGGTTGTATCGGGCACAGCAGACCATGGCAATGCGGGAGACCCTCTGGGGCTGTATTGGAGGGCCCCACTGGACCTGTCAAGGGGACAGAAAACTGCAGCTTTAGGAGGCCGATGCACAGCTCCATGACAGATAGGGTGACATTGTCATCATTTCTGTACCTGGTCTCTGATGCGGTCTCTGACTTCTGCACTGGTGTCATCAGCCAAGACCTGAGGGAATATCCCTTGTCCCCTACAAGCCATCCTTGCTGTCTGGGGTGACCCTTTAAAATGCCAGTGATTGGTACATCATGCATGCTCTCTGGAAAATGGGCACACACATGCATGAAGCGCATCTGGTGGTAACACACCAGCTGCACATTGAGGGACTTGAACCCCTTCCAGTTGATGAAGGGAACTCCCTGGAGCCATGTGGCACAGAGATGGAATGGGTGCAGGCAATCACCCCCTGCAGTTGCAGCAGACCAACTATGTTGCCAAAGCCTATAGCCCTTTCATCCTGCCAGGCCTGGTCCAGGTCGAAATGTATAAAGTCCAAAGCCCTAGCGTAAAGTCCAACCATGATGTCACATGTACATTTTTGGGCGGATACCTGCGATATGCTGCACAGGGCAGCACGGTAGCATGGTGGTTAGCATAAATGCTTCACAGTTCCAGGGTCCCAGGTTCGATTCCCGGCTGGGTCACTGTCTGTGCGGAGTCTGCACGTCCTCCCCGTGTGTGCGTGGGTTTCCTCCGGGTGCTCCGGTTTCCTCCCACAGTCCAAAGATGTGCGGGTTAGGTGGACTGGCCATGCTAAATTGCCCTTAGTGTCCTAAAAAAAAAATAAGGTTAATGGAGGGGGGGAGGGGGGGGGGTTGTTGGGTTACTGGTATAGGGTGGATACGTTGGCTTGAGTAGGGTGATCATTGCTCGGCACAACATCGAGGGCCGAAGGGCCTGTTCTGTGCTGTACTATTCTATGTTCTATGTTCTAGGTCACCCGTGGAACACAGGACGTGTAAATGTTGAGCTCTGTAGTAATCTTTACAGCCACAGGGACCGAGTGTCCTCCGGCACCATGTGGCACCAAATCCGCAAGGATGTGGTACAGGTACTGCACAGTTTCAGTGGTGAGGCAGAGTCTTCAATGTTGTCCGGCAGCCCCACGAAGGACACAGGAGTCCTGTGCACCCTTGGTCGCCTTCTGTGCCTGCATGCCCCCTGCACAGCTGGTGCAGCCTCCAGCTTGTCCCGCGGCTCCATGGGCTCCTTCCGCAGGATCCTTCCGCAAGGTCTATCCTGGGAGTCGCAGCATGTTGCTGCTGGAGTCTGTGTTCCTCCAGTGCTGTATTAAGTGGAATGATCAGCTCCACTGGTTCCATACTGATATCAACTGAATTAATGCAAGTGATAAAAGAGAGAGAGAGAGTTAGGTTTGTATCACAGTCGGATAACATCATTACCTTCTTTGACCCATTGGCCTCCCAGACCTGGGGATTCTGATATGCTCACACATCTCATTTGGTCAAGGTCTACTGGACAGTAATGTCTGCCTTGGCGGATAATGGATCCTGACTGGACTGGCACAGAAGAGAGCCCAGTGCCTGTCGACCCTGTGCAACCAAGCTTTGAGCCCCGGAGTACTCTCCTTGAGTTTGAGACTGTGAATAGCTGACATTGTTAAGGGTTAACTCTTGATGGCCAATTAGTTTGACGAGCATAAGTCTTAGGAATGTTAGAGGGCACAATTGCTCTCTGCTTCAGGGATAGACAAAGCCAATAGGAACCCTTCTTACTAATGCTGCATCATTCCAAGATCTCATTGCTGTCATGCCTCAATACCTAAGCCTCCTGGACAACTACTCCAAATGTGGCGACTAGGGGCTTTTCACAGTAACTTCATTGAAGCCAACTTGTAACAATAAGCGATTATTATTATTATGGTGCTCACCTCCTTCCTCCCTCTTGGAGACCATGACACCTTGTTCCCATTCTTAAAAAGCAGTAGTAATTTGTGCTGGTGTAACATCACGCTTGGGTGGGAGGAATCAATGAGGGCCGAAGATGCGATGTTAACCACACTAAGTACATGTTAATGACCTCAAATTCATGCCAATCAGATACGCCCCCTTTTGGGAGTGAACCTGATCACGTCATCGGGGAGGGCCTGGAAAGATCGCGATCAGAAATCTCACTCACGCAAATCTCATTTTTTGGCCTCTCGTGAGGTTCAGTGGCCTTGACAGGATCTTCGTCTGTGGCTAACGGGCCCGCTAAATCTCGCCCATTAACTCTCTTTCTCCACATTGTCGGACCTGCTGAGTATTTTCAGCATTTTCGGTGTGTATTTCTGAATACGTCATTTCCTGGCCAGCTAATTTCTACGAAACCCAAGGAATCTTGCTAGGGACAGGGCATCCTCATTATAATGTAACGTGCAAGCTTCACAATATTGCTTTCGGAAAGCGGTTGTTACTTTACAAATGAGCTGCTTGACAAACATGAAAGGATCTCCACTCAATACTTTTTGTGAAGGATAAGGCATTTGAAAATAATCAATAAATGTCTAAACAACACCAGGGCATGTGGTGAAAGCAAAGACCATATCAAGGAGTGGAATCGGGAAGTAAATCGCCTACCACACAGCGGGAGTAATTCTCCAACCTGATGTCTGTTCTCTGAAACCCCAGCAATCTGCACTTCAGCCAAACTATTCAGTAAAATAGTGAGTGCTGAGATTATTGAGTAGTCCCTGTGTATAAAATTTAGGGAATATGCTAACAATATTATGCATTTTTCACAAAACAAAATGTGATACTGTGTGCAAGGTAACTGCTTTCTCGTGGTTTGGGTGTGAGGTGGTTTGAGATGTCCTAAGATCACAAAGGACGCTTTATAAATGCATCATCCTTCTTCCCGATTTGTCAAACAGTGACAGCAAGACTTTGCTGGTGTCAAAAGGGCTAATGTTAGGCAGGCTGAGTTGGTTATGGGGGTTAAGTACCATCAAAAATGATCAAATGTGTGATTCCTGAACTTGGAGCGCTTGTAAGGATCAATCTTCCCTGGAACGAATTGTGTTAGCCTGAGACTGATCTGACTGCTGATGCAGAGGAAAGTGAATTTACTATGATTATGGGATGGGATAGAGTCCAGATGATCTGTGGAAAGATGGGCTGAATGTCATCTTCTCTTGCCTTGCATTCTTATATTTTTTTCATCATTATTTGCTCCATTATGTAAACAGAATTCATGCTGATAATCACTTTTCCTTCAGATCCTACTTAAATCAAAAGAAGAAAACGGCATAATTAAACCGCAAGCAGAATTATCTTACGATTTTAATGCAATAAACCATGAGAATTACAGCTTAGAAATAACAATAATCAAAAGCAATAGTCATGCTGTGCATCCAGATCACAGCATATCAAAAAAGCTATAGTGTGCAAGCTGTTATTAATATTATTGTACAAACTCTTAATGTGTTCATTACAAGTCCACGATCTCTTGGTTAAAAGAGACATTACTTTGTTTATTGCAATAACATTCCGTATAACTTTCAGGTTCTTGATGCTGAGTGTGATAAGATGCTGCAAGTAATTGTAACAGGGCTAAAACCTCACACTCTATATTTTAAAGAAACATATAATATAACATCATTCCTAATTTCTAAAATTTAAAAACCGGACAATGACCTTTTAAAATGACTGAAGCCATGTCCAGATATGACCTTCCAATAATACGAGTTGATCTGACAATATCGAAGAAAGCTGTGCCTCATTATCTCCAAAGATACTCCAATGACCCCTTGTGGAATCCAGAGACTAAATTCAAAGGGAATCATACAAAGGCCATCTCCATTTCATAAGCCAAGCCTGTCCAACCGGAGCCAAGTCATCTGACAGGACAAAGGACATTCCAACCTTCCTTTCCAATGCTTGGATGACAAGAACCCAGATAGAGGGATGTAAATCCTTTATCATAGCCAAGGTGGAGAGGTGGCAGCCATGTGACAGCAACCCACTCCCCACCCTTTAGCTGGTTGAAAACTGTGGTACTGCCATGTGGGGTTGCAAAGCATAGAAAAAGGCTCTGTCCAGGTTTCCCATCTACACTGTTTCTACTGGAATTTCTGAACTTCTGTACCATCGCCTACAAGACTGATTCATCTTCACACACCTATCTCATCATGGGAAAGTGAATTATCCAGCAGCATTTCACCCTGACAACCTCTGTGAAAACATTACACCATTGGACTCACGTGAAAGGAAACTGAGGAGTTAGGAATACTGCTTACAAAAGGGGAAATCAAAACATCTTTCTGTTTACACATGGGTGGTGAGAGGAGAAATCAGGACTGCTTAAATTAACAGTAATCAAAACCTAGCCCCAGGCTGTAGACCAGTGCAGCTCCATAACTTCTTCAACGTATATTAAGTGCAAAAGGGTCCAACCCCACAAATACCAATTGAATTGCCAGACTTAGTGATGGTATTCCTCTGTAATTTATTTTTACAACGAGTCATGTTGGTTAATCATCAAAAATGTTATGATATTTAAATAATTCATGGCCTCAAACTAGAAATATTTTACTTTTCAGTTAGTTAATGAGGCTTTCTGTGCTTAGGATTATCATTGCAGTGTCTCACGCGGAGCCATGTGAAAACCCTCTTCCCAATTATCTTTCACAGGGACATCCGGAACCTGTGGCCTAGGTTGATGAAGGTACAGCCATCACTCCTGTGGAAATTGGGTTTACACAAAATTAATAGAGCTTGACACACCATTTCTCCCTCTGCTTTTTTAAACATAGAAAAGAAATTAACACACCGAAAGGTTGAAGGTTTCGAATCTCCGATGTGCTCCGTAGTGAATCACATCGTGCCACACAGATCAGATGGTTTCCGGTTTGGCCATAAGCCATGTTGGCCTCAGGTAGGGTTGCAGTAAAAAACAAAGTGAAACCTAGCAGAATTCCTGGTCATCATTCACTGCTACCTTCTAGAAAATGCACACAGGAGAACATTAGCTGAGAATGGATCAGGCTTGACTGGGAGTATATCCTTCCGACAAGCCTCCATTTAACAATGGAAAGTAGGTCAACATTGGATTGGTGGTCGGGTAGCCAGTCAACCCCAACTTGCCAATGTGAAGTCCGGACGAATTTCAATCCTCAGGTCCTAACCAATGGGAATGGTATGAATGTTGATCGAAGCAAGTGGGGTGAGGGCGGCAGATGGATGCTACCAGGGACTCATAAAAAATGGGCCCTTATGATGGCAGACGAAAGGGGTAAATTTTTAATTCAGTTTGTTATTGTAAAGTTCTAGGTGAGCAACCACAAAGAAGCGGTGACTGTTAGAAAACCTCAATTATTTTTTAGCCTACTCGATACAACTCCTACTCCTCGAAGGGTCACTCAGGCACAGTGTTTATGTCCCATGGAACCCTTGCGTAAGATTCCGCCACCTCATCTGGGGAGATCATGTTCAGCTGAGGCCATAAGGACTCTGATGTTGCAGGCGCCGTGGTCTCCAGTCGGGCAACAACCCCCCCCCCCCCCCCCCCCCCCCCCCAACCCCACACCCCCTCCTAGTCTGGCACATTGTCCATTTCGATGGCTGGAGGGGGAAAATCCTTCACCATTTTTGCTCCGGACTGTTTCTCAAGCGTCTACTGTGCTTGGCCCGGTGGGGTGTAACAGGCCGGGGAGCAATGTTTTCAGGCCAAACGCCTGAGTGGGTCCATTGTGTAGGAGTTGCCAACCCGACTTCCATTAGCAAGAGTCAGCATCCCACATCTAGAGATCGAGGGGCTCATCTGCCTTACCAGATATTAACGGGCCACCACTGGACATGGGGACTTTGGTTTTCCCTCAAGGATCTGTAGGACATGGCTGTGGAGTGGTCCATATGCCTATTCGATTCTTTTCCCTGTAAACTCACCAAATACGAGACCAGGCCCAATTGCCGCACCACTATCCCAGAGATCGACAATGCCCTGTCGGCGAAATTCCAATATGAACTGTGCCACCTGCAGAGAATTCCCTCATGAGCCTGGGTCGATGTGTTTCGGAGTGTTCCTGCTGGTTACAGACCTTCTCTCCAATACCTGGCAGGACGAGGCTCAACATCATATGCTGCTGGCGGCCCATCACAACTCCGAAGGTGCTACCCTAGTAGTGGTGTGAGGTGTGATGCAGTAATAGAAGAGGAAACAGGCTTGGCGGGGAACCAGAGGTCTGCTTCAGCATTCCTAACTTAAAAGTCTGTACCATCCTTTCGGCTAATCCTTTGGGGTGGTAAGGTGCGGTCCTTATATGGTGGACATTGTTCATGCTCAGGAAAGTGCTGAATTCTGCGCTCATGAAAACTGTGCTGTTATCTGACACTAATACCTCGGGAAGTCCATGGGTGCTGAAAGTTTGTCGGAGCTTCTCAATCGTGGCCCGTGACACCGTTGCGGACATACGGTGTACTTCTATCCACTTCGAATGGGTGTTTACAATAAGTAGGAAAAGGGTTCCTTGGGAAGATCCCATGAAATCTATATGGAGTCAGGACCATGGTAAACCCGGCCAATCCCATCCTCATCACCAGTTTAAAGTTCCTGACAAGTGACCACATGGAAGCCTACTCGATACAACTTTGATTCCCCGAGGTGTCTCCACACATGGTCTACACTCAGGCCAGGGTATTTATGTCTCATGGACTCCTTACTAAGGGAGTAGCTCTGCCCCCTCACCTGGTGAGATAATATTCAGGTGAGACCGCGGGGTCATTGCAGACTCCGTGGCCTCCAGTCGGGTTATAACATTTATCCTCCTTTTAATCACATTCTTCTTCATTTATCAAGTAGCTCTTGTGTGTGCCTTGTCAAATTCCAAAAGTCCATGTACATTACTTGCACTGCATTTCTCTATTTTAAGTAACTAATTTCTCTAAAACTTCAGTCTTCTCATCAGAAAATAGCTAGTCCTGCTCTCAACTACTTCAGGATTCAGCTGCATTTCAATCTCCTTTTTCATAACTGTCAAAGTGATGTAGCATTAAATAATGTGCCATTTGCGAACTTCATCCACAAGCTAAGAATCTTCTCCTACCAGAAGTCACCTTACTTTTAAGTGACAGTGGAGGAACAGTGACATAGTGGGCTTACGGGGATATGGTGGGGCATGAGCCTAGATAGAATGCTCTTTCAGAGGTGCAGACTCGATGCGCCAAATGGCCTCCTTCTGCACTGTAGGGATTCTATGATTTTATGGATTCAAAGCAATGGCTTTGTTATTTGTACTAATCCTGCTCAAACTGAAGATGTTCTTTATCATATCTTTACCTCAATTTGTAATACAGCCCAACCAATGTGCTATGCCCCTTTTTTCCTTTCAGCTTCAACTCCATTGACTCTTTTCAACATTGCCCTCTCTACAACCTGGATGTCCTCCCTTATCTTCTTTCTGTCTTTTGAAAGACCTTCCGAACCCGTGACCTCTACCACCCAGAAAGACAAAAGCCACGGATACATGGCAACACCGCCACCTACGAGTTCCCCTCCAAGCTTTTTTTAAAATTTGATTTATTACTGTCACATGTATTAGTATACAGTGAAAAGTATTGTTTCTTGCATGCTGTACAAACAATGCATACCGGACATGGGGAAGGAAGGAGAGACTGCCGAATATAATGTTACAGTTATAGCAAGGTGTAGGGAAAAGATCAACGTAATACGAGGTAGGTCCATTCAAAAGTCTGATGGCAGTAGGGAAGAAGCTGTTTTTGAGTTGGTTGGTACGTGACCTCAAACTTTGGTATCTTTTTCCTGACAGAAGGAGGTGGAAGAGAGTATGTCCGGGGGTCCTTAATTATGCTGGCTGCCTTTCCGAGGCAGCGGGAATTGTAGACAGAGTTGATGGATGGGAGGCTGGTTTGCATGATGGACTGGGCTACATTCATGACCTTTTGTAATTTCCTGCGGTCTTGGCAGAGCAGGATCCATACCAAGCTGTGACACAACCAGAAAGAATGCTTTCTATGGTGCATCTGTAGAAGTTGGTGAGTGTCGTAGGTGACATGCCAAATTTCCTCAGTCTTCTGAGAAAGTAGAGTCGTTGGTGGGCTTTCTTAACTATAGCTACGAACCATCCTTGGAAATATATCACTGTTCATAGAACATAGAACATAGAACAGTACAGCACAGAACAGGCCCTTCGGCCCTCGATGTTGTGCCGAGCAATGATCACCCTACAAGCCAGCGAATCCATCCTATTCCAGTAACCCAACAACCCCCCCATTAACCTTATTTTTTAGGACACTAAGGGCAATTTAGCATGGCCAATCCACCTAACCCGCACATCTTTGGACTGTGGGAGGAAACCAGAGCACCCGGAGGAAACCCACGCACACACGGGGAGGACATGCAGACTCCGCACAGACAGTGACCCAGCCGGGAATCGAACCTGTTTCTTCACTGCCACTGGGTCGCTCCCTCCCTAACAGTGCTGTGGGTGTATTCACTCCACAGGGACTGCAGTGGTTCAAGAATGCAGCTCATCACCACCTGCTCAAGTACAAGTAGGGATGGGCAATAATGCTGGCTACTCAACGAAGCCCACATCCCGTGAAAAAATTAAAAAAAGAACACTGTAACCACTCCACCTCCAATCTTATATTTTCAATCCCTCCGAAATATATTTGGGGTAAAAGTTTCCCCGAGGTCATGCTGGATGTTTTCACCACAATCCGGCCAAAATTGGGCAAAGCAATGCATACGTTTGGGGAATTTTAAATGCAAGTTGCATCCAGCGTCATTCAGGTATCCATGAGCTTTTGCATTAATTTTTAAAACATTGCGCTGGAAGTGGGCCTTATTCAAATTCTGGAATTTTCAAATATGCTTGAGCAGAAACTTGAGGAAAATATTAACTTCACAAAACTTGCACAATTTGAATGTAATTCATGCCCAGGTCATCAAGATCACTTCAAAACGGAAACTCTTGACCATTATATCCTGACATGTTTATTTTCCATTCTTGTCTACAGTTTGCAGCCAAGTTGATGTTAATGTTATTAAGTCCAGATCGTCATATAAAATAATTGCTTCCAGTTCCCCCAGTTTATTTCCTACACTGTAAGCATTGGCAGTACAAGCATTTTTCTCTAACATGTCCTCTATCGATAATTCAGTTGTTCTCCTGTTTATAATTAAACCAATTTAATATTTTTCTTCTCCTACATATTCTTTTTATTAAATTGTTTTCTGCATGAATATTGTCTTCATCTACTCCTATCGCCATTAGCTGATTTTTGGCTATTTATATTTTCCCAAACCCACTCGTTTCCAATTTGAATACCACAGCATTTTCTATTTTACAATTTTACTCATACATTAGCATACTCCCTCGTCAGAACTATAGCCCATCCTTGGAGTACATAGAATTTACAGTGCAGAAGGAGGCCATTTGGCCTATCGAGTCTGCACCGGCTCTTGGAAAGAGCACCCGACCCAAGCCCACACCTTCACCCTATCTCCACAACCAAGTTACCCCACCCAACATTAAGGGCAATTTTGAACACTAAGGGCAATTTAGCCTGGCCAATCCACCTAACCTGCACATCTTTAGACTGTGGGAGGAAACCGGAGCACCCGGAGGAAACCCACGCAGACACGGGGAGAACGTACAGACTCCGCACAGACAGTGACCCAAGCCGGGAATCGAACCTGGGACCCTGGAGCTGTGAAGCAATTGTGCTAACCACTATGCTACCGTGCTGCCCTGGTACAGTTCCAGTCAGTCCTTAAACTAGTGCTGATATTGAACAAAGCTTTTCCTAACATGACACCTTTAACCATGCATTGATTTTCCTAATGTAGTACACTTGGATTTGCAAACCTCATTCGCTAAGGTGCCACACAGAAGGGTAATATGCAAGATGAGGGGCAGGATTCTCCAGCCTCTGATCCCCATGTTTCTCGTTGGAGGTAAGTGACGTGCTGTTTGCTGGCGGCGGGATTCTTTGCTCCCGACACCGTCACTGGAAATTCCCATTGAAGCAACCCCACGCCTCCGGGAAACCCCTGAGAATTCCGGTCAAGGTCTTGGTGTGCGGTTAATACACTAGCAGAGATAGAAGATTGGTTAACTTTTTAAAAACGTTTTTATTGGTTTTAACGTTGTATGTTCACATTTCAGTGCGTAAGTTAAATTAGAAGTTGCATAACTGACAAAAGCAACCAAGGAAAAATTAAAATTACAAGAGAGAAAAAGAATACAGAATCAAACAAAGATCTATATTTACATACACTTGTTTCCCCCCCCCCCCCTCTGTGACTGTGGTCCCCCTCTGACCGATCTACCCCTGCTGTGCTCCCAGTGTGGCCCGAATGTGTATCAATCGGCCCGTCCCCTGCAGCTTCGTCTCTTATCACTGCCGTTATTTTTTGTGAGCCTTTGCCCCCCCCCCCCCCCCCCCCCCCCCCCCGCCCCCCCACCCCTCCCCCCGCTTTTCCTTTTCCCTTATGTTTCCGTGGCTCGTCGTGTCTCCCCCCTGCCCCCACTCCGCTCTGCTGGTTGCTGGCTACGAACAGGTCTTGGAACAAGTTGGTGAATGGTTTTCATGTCCTATGGAAGCCCTCTTCTGACACCCGGATAGCACATTTTGGCTTCACCAGCTGGAGGAATTCCGACAGGTCGGACAGCCAGTCTGCAGCTTTGGGTGGTGTTGCCAATCAACAGCAAGCAGAATTCTTCAGCGGGTGATAAGAGATGCAAAGGCTATGGCATTGCCCCCCCCCCATAAAGAGTTCTGGCTGCCTTTGAGACCCTGAAGACGGCCACCTTTGGGCACGGCTCCATCCTCACCCCACAACCTTGGACATTGTCTCAAAGAAGGTCGTCCAGAACCTGACAAGCCTGGGGCAGGCCCAGAATATGTGGGTGTGGTTTAGCCGGGCCTCCCTGGCACCATTCGCATTTGACCTCCACCTCCAAGATGAACCTTCTCATTCAGGTTCTGGTTAGGTACGCCCTGTGCACCACCTTTCGCTGCATTCGGCTCAGCCCTGTGCATGTGGAGGTGGAGTTCACCCTGTGCAGTGCTTCAATCCAGAGTTCTCTCCCTATCTCTATGCCTAGTTCTTCCTCTCAATTTTCCGTTGTCTCATGCAGGGGGAGAATACTTCTTCCAACAGTCGCTCCATAGTTCCCCCTCCCGAGGTCACCCGCATCCAACGGTTCCTCAACTAGCGAGTGTCCTGGTGTCTGGGGGTACGTCGTTGTTTCTCTGCATTTGTCTCCGTTTGTTTCCTTTTGGTAGTTGGGACCTCTCCATGAGTTTCTCCAGGGTCGCTGTTCTGACATCTGTGTGTAGTGATATTCAGATATCAATATACGTGATCAATGTATGTCAATGTAGTATCGTCATTTCAACACTAGATGGCTCACAGTCAGATAATATAAGAACTGGTTTCCCGCCTTCTCTAATTCAGATGGTGGTCTGATTTGGAACAGTGAACAAGCAAGAATAGCTAGAGAGAGAAAAGTTAGAACTAGTTTGTTATAATTGTGTATAGTTATCTGTATTGTACTTTAATTCTTCATTGTTAGTTTAGTATTGAGTAAAAGGACTCAGTTTATTATTTTATTACTCATTAAATAGTTCATCTTTCAACAAGACTATTGGTCATTTTATCATCCTGATGGATTCAAGAGTAACATATATAGTTTAGATAAGTCATTATTTAAAATATAACACTGTGTACATGTTTCTAACCATCAGTGTCACATCGTTGTGTCTCCACATTTTGAAGGCGGTGTCCATTGTTGCAGGCATAAACCTGTGGTTGTTACAGATGGGAGCCAGGGTGGACATTTTGGTTAGACCAAAGTGCTGTCTCATCTGATACCACATTCGGAGCGTGGCTACTACTACTGGGCTTCTTCAGTACTTGGTCGGGGAATGCAGTTGTGACGAGGGCGTGGAGAGATTTCACTACGCAGGAACTCTCCTCAATTCTCACCCATTCCGCTCCCAGTTCTTTCACCCATCAACTCACGTTTTCTGCTGGGGCAACCCAATAGTAGAACTGTAGATTTTGGAGGGCCAGGCCTCCCATGTTTCTTTTCCTTTGTGGGACCTTTTCTTGGATCCTCAGGTTCTTTACCCCCCCTCCCCTCCCACACACACACACGCACATAAACGCCATGATAAGTTTGTCTCCCGTCTTGAAGAAGGCCTTGGGGATGTAGAAGAGGAATTTGGGCAGTGTGTTAATTTTGATCATCTGCACTCTTCCAGTCATCGAGAGTGGGAATGTGTCTCCACCTCTGCAGGTCCCTTTTGTCTTCCTTCACTAGACTCGTCAGGTTGCATTTGTGGATTCATGTCCAGTTGTAAGCTATTTGGATCCCCAGGTGAATTTGGTTTGGGCTTGATTTGAACGGTAGTCCATCCAGTTCTATCCCTCCTCCTTGTGGGTTCACCGGGAAGATTTCACTTTGGCTCAGGTTGAGTTTGTAGCTCAAGAAGGCTCCAAACTCCTTTAGGAGCTTCATGATCCCTTCCATACGGGCTTGGGGGTTTGAGATCTCAAGGGGCAGGTCATCTGCAAACAGTGAAACTCTATTCTCTGGGTCCCTCCTCTGGATACAACTCCAGCCCTTCACCGTTTTGAGGGAAATTGCTAGTGGCTCGATTGCCAGAGCGAACAGCAGCAGGGATAGCTGCCGCCCCTGCCACAGCTACCCTCACCGGGGCAATTGGCTTCTCCACCAATGATTTCAGTGCGACCGCCATCCCCTTCCTCAATGCCTCCATGTGCCTCAACTACTGCTTCTCCAGCTCCACAGCCAGCACCTCGGTCATCTTTTCCACCGTAAGCAGTGCGGCCCCACCATGCGGTCTGGCATCCGCCATCTTGTCAGTGCTTTTACTGGCCCTCTCATTCGACGGCGAACCAGCATTTTTGGCCTTCTTGACAGCTGTTTTTGGCATCCTTTAACGACTTATTATTTTTTGCCTTCTTTCTTCAATCTTAAAATAAATAAATGATACAATTTTTAAAAATATATTAAAAAATGTTTTAAAATTTTTTTTTATAAAAAATAAAAATTCGCAATGTGTTTAGATCACATTTACAGAAGACAGAAGAGTTCATAGATCATTTAATCATTGATTTAAAGTTAAAAGCTAATACCTGTAATTTTTCTGCGGTGTAACCTTCCATGATTTAGGACCAAATTATGTTTGGTGCGAATGAAAATAAGCTTTGTCGGGCTCCCGAGCTAGCAGCACAGCATTCTAAAATGTTTCTCAGTAATGGTGGCCCCCCTTTCTTCCAAAGAAGCAGGAAAATTTCAAAAAACAGCTGAAAAGTTCCTGCAGCTCCTCGCACACCAACAAACAGGTTAAAGAACAGGATGAAGTATTTCTGTGTAAAGGATGTGGTCAAAGGCACAAATTAAGGCAGAGTCCAGAGTTTGGCAAGTTTTGTTTCAGATGCAAAGGGAAGAACCACTTTGCTCAGAATTGTTACTCTAAACTCAACCCCAGATCAGTCAGCACAGTGGAAGACACAATCTCCAGTGATGAAACATCATTGTTTATTGGAGTAATAATAGAGAAGAATAATGTTTTGGAGACATCAAACGATTTTCAAGCACTTCAAAAAAAGCAAACTGACACTCCATTTAGAATACAATACTATTGATGAGGTCAAATTGCTGCTACCACTTGAAGTGAATGGTACAATGGTCCAATTGAAGTTAGATACTGTTGCCAAAGCCAAGATAATCAGCATGACTGATTTTAATAATCAGAAAATACAGCCAATTAGAAGAAATTACAAAATATCTCCGGGATTATAATGGTTCAAGCATCAAATATTATGGTGCTAGTGACCTGAGTGTGGTGGTGAAGAACGCAGTTTATTCTGTCCCATTCTGTGTTGTATCCAAGGGCTTGGATTCATTATTAGGTGATCAGTCCTGTGAAGAATCAAGATCTAGTGCAGTTTGTATATCGCATTCACAAAGGATTGAATCAATACTCCAATGATTCCGAGAATATTATCAACGACTTCAATGATGTGTTCACTGATTTTAGTGCACACCCGTTCACCAAAGAGATACAATTTAAAGAAGATGCATTATCTAAAGCGCCGATATAAACTATTAGTAGTGAAATTGCTGAAGGTGTAGATCTGCATGTCAATCTCATTTCTACCCATCCACCATATCAGATACGAAACCACAAATTATCAAGAAGATAGAAGAACCCATCAATGGGGTAAATTCCATGGTATGTGTGAAACAAAACAATGGCTCTTTTAGGCATTGATCCCAAAGATCTTAACAAAAAAGTGTACATATTGTAAAACAATCATTACAGAAAGCAATGGATGGCCAATCTGATCTATATCTCATGAAATCACGTTACAAAGTGTTACCATTGTCACATGGCAGATCGCCGGCAGAGTTACTCATGCTTAGAAGGTTGTGTACACACTTCCATACTTGGAAAAGGAGGAGGATGCAATAGTACTGCAGGAAATGCAAAACATTAAAGCAAAATAAAAGCAGTTCTATGATAGAGTGTTGAAAACTTTACCACCTCTTGAGTAGTGATGCCATTGTGAGAATAGAAGCTTCAGGCAACCGGTTGAAAAAAGCCATTGTACTTGAAGAAGTAGCACCTCGTTCCTACAATGTACAGACAGAGGAAGGGATGGTTTTAAGAAGAAATTGTCACGCATGGGGTGGTTTTAAGAATAAATCATCGTGCACTCTTGAAAACCAGTGAAGACTTTCACAACAACGTGATGGATTACAAATCTACATCAAAATCAGCATTAGCTGCAGTGTCAGATAGTTCAGCAGTTCCTGAGCAAGAAAATGTCACGAAGAACACTAAATCTACAAGTTCTGAGCAGCAAGGTCAAACTTTGAGAAGATCAACTAAAGTCAGAAGAAGCTGATTGACTCAATTTGTAGATTTGGACTATTTGTACATACTATGCTTGCTGTTCTTGAATACATATGTATATATTTGTTAAGCCAGTTTTGAAACATTTTAAGAAAAAAATTAATACTCTTTGACTCACAGGCTAAAGATATCACATGAAAATATACTGATGTTAATGTATAAATTTATTCCTCTGAAGGAAAGGGAATGTCGTGATATCATGGTTGTGTTGTAATTCACCGACAGACCACTCGGAGTCTCATTAGTATATAAATGAATGTTAGAGTCAGGTGGCCTCAGAATGACTAGGGAGAGAGAGGTTGCTTATGCATGTTAATACTGTTATTCCCCTGTTGTTCTGTATATAGTTGACCCACAGTTAATGTTAATAAATCGGTTATAGCTTTAGCTGTAAGTGATCTTGTAATATAAATCAGGCGAACCGACAAGAACTTTACAGGGGGGATTCTCCGGTCTCCGACGCCTTAATCGCATTCGGCGATCGGCCGGAGAATCCTTGTTTGAGCTTTTGCAATGCTCCAGCCCTTCGAAAATGCCGAAGACTATGCTGCACACCTTCGGGAGGACCTCAGGATGTCACGATGTGTGCCCCCGATGGGCCGAGTTCCGGATAGCGTGGAGCACTTGTCCTTTTAATTTTCCTGAACCCGGCGTGGCGGCTGCGGACTAAGTACAGAGCCGCGGAGCTGTTCCGTGGGCAGTGGGGCTTTAGCGGTGGCTGGGGTACTGGCAGGTTGTGTTCCAATGGGTGGCAGGCTGATTACAGGGGGGCAGTTTATGGCAGGCCAGGTCCGCACGCAGCTGGTGCCATGTTGCACGGCGCGGCAGGCCGTTGTTGTGCGCATGAGCGGCCACGGACACAGCAATTCTCCGGCCATATCCGCAGGTAAAGCTGCTGCGTGCCCCCCCACCAGACTGAGCATCGGTGTAACTTTGGTGCCGTTCCTTCGGGCATAAAATGCCACTGTTCCCACGCCACCATCAGCACTTAGTCTTAAAATTGGAGAATCCAGCTCGACATCTTTCATTGGGAGGTTTTCCACTAGTAAATCTCCCTCTAACGCAAGCTCGTCACGGGCCCCTACCCAAGATCAACACCTCCACCCTATCCCCATAACCCAGTAACCCCACCCAATACTAAGGGCAATTTTGGACACTAAGGGCAATTTATCATGGCCAATCCACCTAACCTGCACATCTTTGGACTGTGGGAGGAAACCGGAGCACCCAGAGGAAACCCACGCACACATGGGGAGGATGTGCAGACTCCGCACAGACAGTGACCCAAGCCGGAATCGAACCTGGGACCCTGGAGCTGTGAAGCAATTGTGCTATCCACAATGCTACTGTGCTGCCCTTTTTTTTCAGGTATAATTGGATCAATTGAAATCAGGGATGCAGAAGCAGCCAGGATTGGAGGAGCACAGGTGCCTCAGAGAGTTATAGGGCTGGAGGAAGTGACAGAGTTAGGGAGAGCTGACGCCATAGACCCACTGATCCTCTGGGTAGTCTCCAATGCAGTACTGGGAGTGGCCACCAGTCCTAGTGGTGCTGCTGGTATTGCAGAGCTAATGGGCTCTGTTTTTCCCACAGCTCCCTCATGGATCCTCCGGAGTCAGGTAAGTGGGATGAGATTGTGATCCCAGGGACGGTGACAATGGCCAGGGATGGAGTGTAGGTAAACAGTAAGGGGTCATGTTTTCCTTTGGATCTAATCTTCCCAATACTAGGTCCCTTGATTGGACACAGAGTGCCTATGAATGGGTGATTTCACCCCCTCACTACTCCAAACAGAGGGTTTGCTGGATGGTCACCCACATGGTGAGTTCCCATTAGCCGCTGGTTGAGTACCAGCGGCAGCAGGATGAGGCTATTAGGCCACATAGATGCCTAAAATGGCCTCAGGTGGGAATACTGTCTGCAAGCACTTAGGGTGAAGGGGAATCAAAGGATATGGGGGTATTAGGCCATTGAGTTGGATGATCATCCATGATAATAATGAATGGCGGAGCAGGCTCGAAAGGCCGAATGGCCTCCACTTGCTTATATTTTCTATGTTTCTATGTTTCCCATTCTGGATTTAGTAGTAGGGAGATGGAAAGCTGGCAGGATCTCCATTTGGATCCTCCTGCCTAACCACATGAACCACTCCCCCCCCACCCCCATCGTCCCCTGGCTGCATTAAATTTAGTTCATTATCTCTCTGCATGGCTCAGTGTCAAATTAGGTTCGATTCCCGGCTGGGTCACTGTCTGTGTGGAGTCTGCACATCCTCCCCGTGTGTGCGTGGGTTTCCTCCGGGTGCTCCGGTTTCCTCCCACAGTCCAAAGATGTGCGGGTTAGGTGGATTGGCCAGGCTAAATTGCCCTTAGTGTCCTAAAAAAAAGGGTAAGGTTGGTGGGGGTTGTTGGGTTACTGGTATAGGTATACGTGGGCTTGAGTAGGGTGATCATTGCTCGGCACAACATCGAGGGCCGAGGGGCCTGTTCTGTGCTGTACTGTTCTAAAAAAAAATTATGTTTATTAACATTCTAACCCCATGGCAACCATGGGAAATAACCATTGAGCTCCCCATGGGACTCGTGTAGTATGAGCTCCCCAGGTAGGGGGCGGAAGGCAACCACCTGAGGCTTGTTAAGGCAGGGGACAAAGTCAGGCCCAACTCAGGGCCTGGTGATACCTAACCTCCCAGTGAGGTTCACACTGGGAATGAGGTGCTGTGATAAGCATGTAATTGTAAATATGTAAATAAATTAATCTTTGTTAATGACAGCTTCCTTATGAGTTCATCTAAATTCCCATAAAGCACTTTGAGATATTTGACATATTATAGGTGTTATATCATTGAATCATAGAATTTACAGTGCAGAAGGAGGCCATTCGGCCTATCGAGTCTGCACCAGCTAGAAAGAGCACCCTACTTACACCCATGCCTCCATCCTATCCCCAGTAACCCCACCTAACCTTTTGGACCCTAAAGGGCAATTTAGCATGATTAATCCACCTAACATGCGCATCTTTGGACTGTGAGAGGAAACCGGAGCACCCTGAGTAAAACCACGCAGACATGGGGAGAAAGTGCAGACTCCACACAGGCAGTCACCCAAGTCCAGAATTGAACCCGGGTCCCTGGAGTTATGAGGCAGCAGTGCTAACCACTGTGCATCGATTGTGCGCCTCCGTCGGGGGGGGGGGGGGGGGGGGGGGGGGGTCGCTGAATTGATATAGGACTCGAAGCAAGCTAGCCAGTCATTAAAGTCATTTTTGGCGTCTCTTGATTGCGGATCCAGCTGCAGGCAATGTGGTTTGATTTGGAGGTCCAGCTTTTAGAAAATCTTACTGCAATAAATTGATGCACGATCAATTGTACAAAGACTAAGGTTGGGTACAACTGTGGCTTTATTGCAGTAAGATGCGTGGCCTCCCACAGCAGCTGGCGAAATGGCTGCTGAATAGAGGACACGCTCCTCCTACTGGGCGGAGCCAGCAGGCAGGGGCTACCGGCGAATCTGTAGTACAGGTCCTACCTTATATCTCCTAATACAGGTGTAACAGTGGTTTACTGCATTGTAGTTGTTATTATAATATTTTGGATGTTTTACTAATGTTTTCCTTCTTTCTTGGTGTCACTGATATTTATTTGCGGCATTTGCTCGCACACCTGTCTCCAGAGGAACCTGTATAAGGTATAAGGTGGCCATTTAACCTTTCTTTCCTGCCCTTTCCCTGCCTCTCAGTCAGTGATTGAACTTTCTCTCTCCACCACTCGCTCCCTATCTCTCACTGGTGTTACTGTCCTCACAAAAGCTCGCTCCCTGATGTGTCTGATTGTCTCCACTTCCTTCTCAAGTTCTGTAATTCTGAGCTGGAACAACGTGAGCTGTAAACAATCCTTGCAGATATGTTTGCCTAAATCAACATCTGGTGCTGGTAACTCCCGTAACTTCCAGGAATAACACATCACTGTCTCCTCCTGTGCGAGCACTTTTAGGTTTAGTTAGTTTTGCCCACTTTCAAAAATTGGATATCGCTTGTATAGAATATCAGTCAGACCACTGAATATCTAATTCCCACTCTCACAAAATCCCTCTATTAAAATGACAATACTCACGAGGTTCCTAATCGCACTCTAGGTTTTTACAACAATTGTTGTAAAAACAATGGCTCCTCATTTGACTTTTAATTTTAGAGCTTTTTTGAATTCAAATTTCACTATTTACAGTGGTGGGATTCAAACTTAGGTTCCCAGAACATTACCTTGTCTCAGTATTACTAGTCCAGAGACAATACCACTGTATCCTTGCCTCCCTGCTTAATCACATTTTATTCCCACCTCTCTTCCATCTTAATGATGCCAGGAATTGCTTCATAATGAAATTAAAATAATCGGCAGTATAGTTATGACATCGCTCCCCCACCCCCACCCCGCCCCCTCCCAGGCCTTCAACTTCTTCAAGTTTATGGTTACCTAACTTTGCACTCGTTCAGTTTGGCTCAGCATAGTTTGAGGTTTGCCTGCGCTAATTAATGAACCTGCAATCCTTGTCAAGCAAGTGAATACTCTTCACTCTGAGAGAGACCGGCTGTATTCTCTATCGGTGACTGATACACATTATACTGGGTTAACAGAAATGCAATCTCTATTCTGCAGTCCCCTGTGACATGTTAATCGTCCCACAGACTTTCCTTCATGTCTCTATAATTCTCTGTTTACTTGTAGGTTTGGACGATGAAGGGAGCTTGCAATAATCTCGCTTTATTTACTCCTTGCTCAAATCAGGAAAACTACAAATTAAGAGTTTGGAGATGTATAAAGGAAAAGTGGAAGAAAAGAGAGCATGATTTTATCTTTACAGTTCTTTTTGAAAAGCAGCCAATGCGATGAGATCCGCTCTGGTATAAGACATACTTGCATTCCCTTTAACTGGAAAACGGACAATTCAAATCTTACTGAGTTTGGCACATATCCAACACAAAGGCCATTCAATACTTAAGAGGTTAGAGGAGTTTGAGAGTTTTAACGTTGTATGTCATTGAACAATGTGTATATCATACCACCGTATAAAATAACAATCGTAGATTTGTGGAGATTTCTATCCTAATTAATAACGTGTTTGCCTTTCAAAAGAATAACAGATGTCACTCACAGGACATGTGTATTTTTAAATCTGCCTAGAAAAGCAAAGGCTGATTTTCAAACATGATTGCAGGCCTGTGCTCAACACCCACTTTATTCTACAGCCAGTTCAGACTGGCTTTTGGCTTCGAATAAATAGAGGAGAAAGAAAACAGGAAACACACAGCATCCACCTAGAATTTTATCAGTTAGTTTGCTTCCTGCCCTCTTGGCAACTCCTGCCATCAGAACGAGACAATTGTTTAGGTCTTTCTCATTCTGAAAAGTCATTAATTTAATCTTATTTTACTGAGGTCGCAATACAACAGCCAACACACAGCAATAACAGAAATGCCACCCAAATTCAAAAAAGTGAAGCCCGAAGAAAGCAAAGTGAGTTGGTGTGTGGTGTCTGTCATGGTGGCTACTCGATGTTTTCCACAACCGCGTCCCTCGTTTCAATTTGTCTTTCGATCATAGAAAGTCAACGACTAACACTCCTCAGGAATGATAACAAACTAGGCACTATCTTGCTGGATTAAGCCACTCTCAGTTCAAATTCAAGGCAGAGAATGGCTTTTGAATTTCAGTGCAGTCCCACTGTTCAGAGTACAGCGCTGAGGAGGTCATGCATATCGTAAACTGCCCCCTCGCTTCGTGTTGGATCTCAATTCATGATATTGGCTTGTGATGAGCGAATCTGCTGAGGCCAGAGTTTATAGTAAAGCAATAATCCAGCATCATATCATGAGAATCGTTGTATTAGTCCTGAGTTCCATTTTGTTATTTCAGTGAGGTACTGTCTGTAAGTTAGTGTTTGCAAAGTCTAATTCTGTTCCATTTTATATACACAAAGGATGCTGCTAATTCAGTGGAATATAAGTCACACTCATATCTTGGGTCAGATCAAATCTTGACTGCTGTGTCCAATTTTGGTTACTGAGACACAGGGGAAACATTGAAGATGTGGAGGTAGTGCGAGGAAGAAGCCAGAAGCCAGAAGCCAGTATTATCGGACTGGGCTATGAGGAAACAGAGAAACTGGGGCTCTTTAGCTCTGAAAATGATAACTGAAAGGAGGCTGAATGCAGTCTAGCAAAGATAAATCAGGGACATTGCTGCAAGGTGACCTGTGAGAGGAAAACAGGACAGGAAGTGCAGGGTCACACGGATGAAACGAAGATTTAGGACTGATATCAGAAAAGGTTTCTTTGCACGATGAGTAATCACTAACTCAGAATGGAGTTTCGAGTAAAGTAGCAGATGCAAGCAGTTGGGAGTCACAGGGCTGAATTTTACAGGATGGCGGGGGTATTGTTTGTCACCTCCCTTGCCCCCCGGAAGAAATGTCAGATGCCAGTCGACATATTAACTCAGGGTGGGTGGCATGTGAACGAGGTGAGGGTGGGACTTCTATCCCTCAGTAGAACACAGTCCCACCCTCAAGAGCTGCTGACCAATCTGATTGGTTGGCAGCAATAGTAGCCCCAGTAGCACCAGAACATAGTAGTGGGCACTGCCCAAACTGAAAGTAGACCCATGGATGAAGGTATCAATGGCACCTGAGTCGAGGATGGGGGACGATTGGGAGCCTGGGAAGGAGGCTGCGAGGAGTAGGGGAAATGCTTTGAAACCAAGTGAAGAGGAACAAAGGAGGGAGGTGGAATTATCAGGAGCGGCACCCCAATGTGCACAGGACACTCTCCCCAATGATATATCCCCACTCTCCCTTCTCGCCTTTCAAGCAGTTGGCTAAAACAAACGGCCAACCCATTCTGGCCCACCTATCCATGCCAGCTGAGATATCGTATGCATAGTGTGCTATCACGTCAATTGGCTGGATCTCTGTAAAATTAGCCCACAAATTCCAGCTGCATATTATGCAAGGTGGACTATTGGGTTACCGTATTCAGTCGGATAGCATCCATATTTTTAACCAATAGTTTTGGGTCCAAAATGGCATTGGTAAGTATGCAGAGTAGGGAGACTGTTATGTCAGTCAGTGTTGATTTGACTCCATTTTCAACCTCAACATTGCAGATAAGGCTCTCTCTCTCAACCTCACACAGCTAAATATGCAAGATCGACTGCTCATTTGTGCTATTTAAATAAGCATCAGCTACTTTCAGGTTAGTTCCTAATTAATTTCCAAGGGATGTGGCTCTGATGGTAGAAGTGTTTGGAGCTTTGCGCTGCTACTCTAAGTTCCTGAAGTCTAATACTGTGGTTCCTTTGTCTCTCTGGATAATATAGACGGGCTGCTCAGATGGGTAGATCAGTGGCAAATGGAATTTATCCCTAAAAAGTGTGAGGTGGTGCATTTTGGGAGGGCGAATGAAGCAAGGTAGTACATAAAACGATGGGACAATAGGGAGTGCAGAGGACCAGAGGGACCTTGAAGTGCATGTCCAAAGATTCTTGAAGGCAGCAAGACAGGTAGATAAGGTGGTCAAGAAGGCATATGGAATACTTGCCTATTATTAGCCGAAGCATAAAATATAAGAGCAGGGAGGTTATGATGGAGGTGTATAAGATGCTCATTAGGCCGCAGCTAGAGTGGTGTGTGCAGTTCTGGCCATCAGATTATAGAAAGGATGTGATTGCACTAGAAAGGGTGCAGAGGAGATTTACCAGGATGCGGCCTTAGCTGGAGCGATTCAGTTATGAAGAGACGCTGGCTAGGCTGGGTTTTGCTCAGTGCAGAGAGGCTGCGGGGGACGTGATTGAGGTGCACATAATGATGAGGGACTTAGAAAGGGTATGTAGGAAGAAATGTTTCCCCTAGTAGAGTGGCCAATAATCGGGCGGGGGGGAGGTGGGGGGGGCATAGGTTTAAGGTCAGGGACAGGAGATTTAAGAGATTTGGGGAAAACATTTTCACTTAGAGGGTGGCGGGAGTCTGGAATTCACTGCCTGAAAGGTTGGTAGAAGTGGGAACCATTGCAACACTTAAGAAGCATTTAGATGGGCATTTGAAATGCCACAGCATGCAAGGCTACGGACCAAGTGCTGTAAAATGGGATTCGAATAGATGGGTCCTTGATGGCCAGCTCACGATGGGCCAAAGGGCCACTTTCTGTGCCATACAGCTCTAAGGCTCTATAACTCTTGTCTCTGCCTAAGACAAGCAGACAGAGAGAAAAAGTGCCTTCTCCAGGTAGCAAGTTCCTCCATGGTGCTGAGTGATATTGAATGCAATGGGTCACTCCAGCCACCGCATGCAAATTTGGAGATGTTCCACAACTGGTGCATGAACCTTGCTCAGCCCGTCTTGAAGGTTAATGCCAGTTAAACGAGAAGAAGTCAAGAAATCTTTGCACTGCATCTGTCCACTCCGTGTACCATCAACATTTGAACCACCACAAGAAGCCAGAGGGCTGGGGGGGGGGGGGGGGGGGGGGGGGGGGGTTTGGTGATGGACGGGGCATAGAGGGCAAAAAAGTCTACCTACTGACCAGGTGGCCCATGGCTCCACTGTGCAACCTATGTCCACTGACGCGTATTACAAATAAGAAAGGGAAGGTATCACTGCATGTTTTTTACATTTGCTTTTATGGGCAGCACGGTGGCACAGTGGTTAGCACTGCTGCCTCACAGTGCTAGGGACCAGGTTCGATTCTGAACTTGGGTGACTATCTGTGCGGAGTTTGCACGTTTCCCCCATGTCTGCGTGTGTCTCCTCCGGGTGCTCCGCTTTTCTCCCACAGTCTGAAGATCTTCAGGTTAGGTTAGGACTGGCCATGCTAAATTGCCCCTTCCTGTCCAAAGGTTAGGTTAGGTGGGGTGACAGGGATAGGGCCTAGGTTAGGGTGCTCTTTCGGAGGGTCGGTGCAGATTCAATGGGCCTAATGACCTCCTTCTGCACTGTAGGGATTCTAATCCCTCATACTCATCAGGTTGTATTTCTGAGTAGCCCAGTAAAGATATCTGTTACAAATCTCGAAATACCTTTTCATTCACATAAATCCAAACAATATCGCTTGCTTCAGATGTAGGAAATGTGCATTGCATGTAAATACTGTACTTATCTAGGGATGTTAACGTTGATCGATGGAACATTCTTCCATTCCAGGCACCCAGGGTCAGTATCAAGACCCAGATTTATTGTAGCACTGTAGACACAATGTAAAGCTCTCATGACTCTACCCCAACCTCGCAGCTTTTATTACCTGTGTGACAGCTTTCTTTTTCCCACTCCAGCCATGTTATGGAAGATCTGAGTCAGAGTGGGGTTAAGGGAAGGTATTTTCTAAAATGAGAAATTATGCACATTGGACTTCTGGTAATAATGTTTAATGAATGATAAATAATGGGTGGCATGTGCAATTTTCCCTCAGACATTTGCCCTACAATTGCACTGTTGAATTCCAGAGTTAACTCAAGACTGTGCCATTCACATAAGATTTTGATAAGCCAGCAGTGAAACGTTCACCCCACCAAACAGGGCTGGGTGTATATCCAGATCTTAGAGGTGGAAAGCCAATGGCTGATATTGTCCTCTTACTGGTCAAGGTATGGCTTTCGGGATTCAATTTAGACACAGGTGGCGAGAGATTTTTCATGAGCTTGTGAGCAGAACTTACAACTAATGGGTGGCACGGTGGCATAGTGATGTGCCATACGGAGCACACTGCCACCTCACGGCGCCAGGGACACGGGTTCAATTCCAGCCTTGGTTGACTGTGTGGAGTTTGCACTTCCTTCCTGTGTCCGTGGGTTTCCTTTGGGTACTCCAGTTTCCTCCCACAGTCAAAAGTTGTGAAGGTTAGGTGGATTGGTCGGGCTAAATTGCTCTTAGTGTCCAAAGTTGTGTAGGTTAAGTGGGGTTATGGTGTTACCAGGATAGGGCAGGGAAGTGGGGTAGCGTTCTCTTTCAAAGGGTCAGTGCAGACTTAATGGGCCGAATGACCTCTTTCTACACTGTGGGGATTCTATGATAATCCAACTTCTGATCCCGTGCAGTGCCGTCTGTGGCATCTGTGAGCAGGAAAAGCAACAGGGAAGCTCTTCAACCAATCAGACCGAGGAACACTCAGTGAGATAGGCAGATTGCAAAACAGTGCGCTAAAGCAGGAAATAGAAAACTACACTTAAATCTTTATACAGGAAGTGGAGTAACAACGGGGACATGCATACAAGATTAAGGGAAAGAGTTAAAAGGAAAATGGAAAGTTGCCATAGCCCCAGAGGACCATAGGCTGCCCTCCCCTTTGAGAGAGCTGACTGGTGGTGATTTAACCTGGACATCACCACTCCTCATGCAAGGGATAAGGTTGAGAAGGCCAGCAGGGCCTTCATGGTAACCTCAGCTGGTACGGGGAATTGAAATGAAGAAAAGCTAAAAAACAGAAGATCTGAAACCATCATTTCTTCTGAGGGAATGATAGCACATAATTGTAAAATTAATCTATCTGTGCCAGAGAAGCCATTTAGTTGTAATTATCACTTATTCATCCATGAAAAACTCACTTTTCTAAAATGCACAAGCACTAACTTTTGTAATCACTTTTAGTTCATGAGTGGATGCTAAGCTTAAATTCACACTCTTAGAACAATTTTAGTGTCAAGTCAGACAGCAACAACGCACGCAATGAAGAAATAGGATACCTCTATCAGCAACTTCTGGATTTCTACATTCACCTGTGTGTATGTCAGAAATTTCTGTTACATTTACCTTGTAATAATGGTGAGCCACTGCTAACTTTACCATTATTATTATAGCAAAATCCAAGCTAATGTGTAATCTAATACACCGCGCACTACCAAAGAAGGTAGCCTTTTAAGAGACGACTATAAAAGAAAAGACAGGGTGAGCTGAATCAAAATTGGAGCCATTTCACAAATGGTTTTGTTCTCTTCCATCTTAGCTTTGATTAAGTACTGAAGTAAATGATTACTCATTGGCCCAACCATAGCCACCTCTTCACCTGGAAGGACAATTTCCAATCATTTACAATCAAATCTTTCAATAGTGGACCAGAAGTTTGTGGAGCAGGTCATCTCATGGCTTGCCCGGTTAGCTAAAGTTTTTCCAGCATCCTTCAACTCCAAGTGATTATGTCTTACCCTGTACATTCTTGAAAGTGCAATCTGCTAGCAGCACAGCAAGGAGAAACAGGTTTCCAATATCAACAAGTCCAACTGAGTATAAAAGCAGATGATTTACCAATAAACAGAGGAAGGAGTGTCAATTATAGTGGGCAAATTTAATGTCAAAGCAGGTACAGAAAGAGAAATAAAGAGAGGGAAAGAAAGATTGGCTTAAGAGAGAAAAGGAAGGGTGTCACAGTGGTTAGCACTGCTGCCTCATGGTGCTGAGGACCCAGGTTCGATCCTAGCCCCGGGTCACTGTCTGTATGGAGTTTGAACATTCACCCCGTGTCTGCGTGGGTCTCACCTCCACAACCCAAGGATGTGCAGAGAAGGTGGATTGGCCATGATAGCTAAATTGCCCCTTTATTGGAAAAAAATAATTGGGTATTCTAAATTTAAAAAAAGAGAGAAAAAACAAAAGAGACAAAAAAAATGGAAAACTTGTTTTGTTTTAATCTCCAAAGGCACCTCATTTAAGTCTAATGATGACCATGAAATTACTGTGAATTGTCGGAAAAAAAACATCAGGTTCACTGATATCCTTTAGGGAAGGATACACAGCCTGGCCTACATGTGACTCCAGACCTACCACAATGTGGTTGACTATTAAAATGCCCTCTGAAATGGCCAATCAAGCCACTCAGTTCAAGGACAATTAGGGATGGGCCATAAATGTTGGCCCAGCCAGCGCTGCCCACATTTTCTTTTTTATTTTGCTTAAAAAAGGGTGGCAAGGTAGCTCAGTGGTTAGCACAATTGCTTAACAGCTCCAGGGTTCAGGTTCAATTCCCGGCTTGGGTCACTGTCTGCGCGGAGTCTGCACGTTCTCCCCGTTTCTGTGTGGGTTTCCTCCGGGTGCTCCGGTTTCCTCCCACAGTCTAAAGATTTGCATGTTAGGTGGATTAGCCATTCTAAATTGCCCTTAGTGTTCAAAAAGGTTAGGTGGGGTTACTGGGTTACAGGGATAGGGTGGAGGTGTGGGCTTGGGTAAGGTACTCTTTCCAAGGGCCGGTGCAGACTCGATGGGTCAAATGACCTAATTCTGCAGTGTAAATTCTATGATTCTATGAAAGGCTCCTTATTGTAGTCAATGACGAGTCCTGAAAAAGTGAGTCAAACATAGTTTATTTCCTTCTCACAGCTAGGAAACACACCAAATAGGCAATAGTCCAAGTCCCAACTTGGACCATCCTGGGTCGACTTTTATCTCTGCTGTTGGGATTCCAACCTTCAGTGGGGGAACCCGTAAGCCACGAGCCCCACGGGGAAATCAATCGGGTCGTCCCTGTGGGTCTCATGGTGGTTATAACATCCCACCACCCGCAAAGTCTATAAGTCCCTCTGTTTTAGAGACTGGACTTCTCTGCTTTGCCCACCATTGTGCCTCCAGCTGATTCGAGGCTGGGTTGGGGGGGGAGCATTGCGTCTTGGGGAACATCGTTTTTGTATCGATCCTCTGGGGGCACCATTAATGACAGTTCCCTGGCGAGGCTATCATCTGAAAACATGGATGTCTGAATCTCCATTCGGATCCTGAATCCTCCACTTCACTCATCTCGGTGTCAGAGCTCCTAGGCGGTGATGTTCCCAGGTTCCCCTGTGCTGGACCATCAGGGCTGGAAGACAGCTCCATCATTGGGGTTGGTCCTGACGCTGGCTCCCTGCTCCGGAGATCGTAAGGTGCTTCCGTCATATCCGTTCTCGCGTTTGTATTGAGTAAGATACTGGTTCAGTCTGTTTCGCCACGGTCCCTGGAGTCTACCAGCTACCATCTCCAATGTTTTGAATGTATACTGCGTCGCCCGATCAGAATCATCTATCCTGTGTCTGCCTGCTTCAGTATTGCCTCTGAAAGTCTCTTTCCTGCTAACATTGTGGAACGTTAGGCTAAGGTGGGTTCTGAGCCTCCGGCCCATCAACTGCTCAGTCGGTGCTATTCCAATCGTAACCTGTGGGGTGGTTCGGTAACTGAATAAAATGCGCACCAGCCTATTTTCTCATACCCATCTTGAAAGTCTGCACTGCCCGTTCAGATGGACCGTTTGAGGAAGGTGGGATTGGGCCATCCAGATGTGCTTCACCCCCTTTATCTTCATGAAGCATGCAAACTCCTCACTAGTAAACAGGGTATTGTTATCCATGGCTAATATCTCTGGGATGCCATAGGTACTGAGTGAAAATAGTAGCTACTCGATGGTGGCCTTTGAAGTGGTGGTCGGTATTGGATGGATGTCTAGCCATTTGAAGTGTCCAGTATCAGCAAGAACATTGAGCCTTGAAAGAGCCCAGCAAAATCTGCATGTAAGTACACCCAAGGCCAGCCTGGCCATTCCCATGGGTGGAGGGGTATGGTCGGCGGGAGCTTCTGATGCTCCTGGCATATGGTGCATTGCTTGGCCAGTAGCTCAATCTCACCCTCCAGGCCTGGCCACCACATGTAGCTTCTGGCTAGCATTTTCATCTTTGACAACCCCTGGTGTTCATTGTGTAGATCTTGGAGTATGGCCTGTCTGCCCTGGCTTGTAACCACAACACAATCTCCCCACAGGAGGATGCCATCCTCCATGCTGAGCACTTGCTGCTTGGTCTCAAAAGGCTGCAGATCCTTAGAATGCTTCCCTTGCTGGTCCCCTGTGTAAGACAACATGGCATAATTTTGTCCTTATGTTTCAAATCGCGTTTTTGTGCGGCGGTGACTGGCAAGATATCCATGAACTTTCGGGTCAATATGCCTTATCAGTCCTTGGTGGAATGGGGTGGCATGTCGGCAATGGGAGCCAGCTGGGAGCATCCACATATGCGTTCCCAGGTAATGGTCAAACATGTATTCATACGCCGCTAACAATAGGGCCCATCGCTGTAACCAGGCAACCTCTGTAGCTAATCACATCCCAGCAGACTCGAGCTCAGGCCCTGTGCTATTATCAAGGGCAACCTAATGGAATGCTGTCCATAGGCAACTCGGGTCATTGTTGTACCTGTGATGGCTCGTGATTCCTCCATGTAAGTTGCCAACTTTGCCTCAGTGTCCCTTAAGTTCAAATGCTGAAATCACGTCCTGTCCTTTTCGAACTATAATTGAGTCTGCATCCCTCCCCCCTTCCCTGTGTCCAGTTCCATTTCCAGTGGGTGACCATTCACCTGAAGAGTGATTTTGATGGGGGCAACCTGCCATGTGGTGATGTATTTCAAGTGCATGCACTCATCCTCGTCGGGCTGTTCTTGGTGGAGGGTCTTGGCTCTGGCTGGCGTCTCTCTCGATCAGGGCGACATGCTTGTTGGCTGAGCTGGCATTGCCAGTCCCTGCAGTTTCCCCAACCACAGGTGCCGCACCTCTGTGAGTCCTCCTCCTGTGGTTCTAGGGAGATGTCTTGCCTGGCTGCAGTGGCCCTTGGCCAACTTGTCTGGAACTGTGTTTTTCTGGACAAGTGTTTTGGCAAGGTGGGGTCCCATAGGTCCTGCTCCTGGTGGGTGCCTTTCGTCTGAATGAGGGTGTTCTATGATATTCACCTCCATCCCCGCCATACACTGGGGCTCCTGGACTCCCTTCTCCACGCTCCCACAGCCTCCCCCGGGATTCTCTTGGCCGTATTAAATCTGTATCTTTGAACAATGACCAATAGCTTGTTACGAGCGCCACCAATTCCTCAAATGTTTTGGAGTCTGGGGTCGGTTAGGCATTGATGATGCTGAACATTGGGGCTCCACAGGTGGTCAAAATAACCACCTTCTGGCAGTCTTCTACAGTAATAGCATTCGCCCTGAAGAAATAGCGCATACGTTCCATGTACTGAGGCTAGTCTTCCACATTCGCATCAAAAACGTCAGTCCATAGAAGAGCAGCATTTTTGAAACAGTGCAAACCTTGCTCCTTTGTGCTGAGAAGCAGCCATAGTCTGAATGGTCAGCAGCACTGCCTGTAGTTCCATTTTATCCTCATTGCTAATATTGTAGTCAATGAGGAGTCATGCAAAGGTGAGTCAAAGTAGTTTATTTCCTACTCACAGCTGGGAAATACAGCAACTAAACAACAGTCCATGTCCCAGTCGAGAACATCCTGAGATGCCGGCTCCTTCCTGGGCTGACGAATTAATGAGCCTGCTGTTGGGCCTCTGCCCCTCAGCGGGGGAACTCATATTCCATGAGCCTCAAGGGGAGATTAATCTGGGTGGGTCTAGTGGGGGTACAACGCTCCTGAAAGAATGGGACTGCACACTTTTAATTGTTCACTTTCTGCACAGTATGAAAGTAACAAATTGGCGAAGCGGAACAGCAGTGGTCTATTGGACTGTTTCAACATTGCAGCTTTAAAGGTTTATACTGCTCTTTCCACCAACCTATTGAGCTCTGGGTGGTAGGGGTCATTCGTATATGCTGGAAAAGCGGTGCCATTATCAGAAATGATGACCTCTGGAATGCCGTACATTGCAAATATTTGCCGTAGCTTATCGACAGTGGCTGACAAAGGCGTGGAACGCATGAGTTGGATGTCCAACCATTTTGAGTGGGCAACCACAGTGATTTTTAAAAATCATTCCCATAAAAGGGCCAGCAAACCAATGTGGAGCCTCGTCCAAGGATGGCCAGGCCACGCCCAAGGGTGTAGTTTAGCTGTGGGTGAAAGGGTGTGCTGCGTTTGGCAATGTTTGCAATGGTTGACTATGCACTTTATTTCTTTGTCAATCCCTGGCCACCAAATGTAGTTCCTGACCAACATTGACATCTTGGTCTGACCAGGATGCAGGTTGTATAACTCCCAGAGAAGCTACTGTCACCCTGGGGGTGACACTATCACTCAGCACCCCCACAAACATCTTCATAGCTAATTTAATCCCTTCACTGAAAGTAGGGCCTGACATGCTCTGATTTATCAAAATGCCAACCAGTTAACATGGCTCGTTGACCTTTGATAAAACTCAGTCCCTGCCAGTCCACGTCTTCTTATGGGCTGATGAAATGGAAAATTCAGAGCCAGGATGATCTCCTGCAGAATGGGAAGCGAAGATCTGTCCGTGGAAGTGGAAGACAGCTTAGAGCATCGGCATTTGAGACCTGTGAACTTGATCCATGTTGAAAAGTGCAACTTTACGCAGACGACAAGAATAGCCATCTTTGTACTCTGGCTAATGCGACAGGCAGAACCGATTTATCGTCGCGGAAGAGCCCAATTAACAGCTTATGATCCAAGATGATGGTGGTGTCTTGTTATGTTCTAAGTGTGGCATAAGCGGCTTCCTTGTGGTGCACTTAACAAAGGAAGGATCAGACGTGGAGATGGCTTCAACACATTTATTAAACTATATACACGTCTATTACTCGGGTTCGACACTACTGCTAATCCTACTATAGCTACCCAGACTGACTAACCAGTCTGCTACAATCCACGGAGTGGGAGTGATATTGAATCAACCCTGTGTCTGTACTAACTGACTGTCTCCACTGGAAAGAACCAGATCATGTGTGTGGTGTCCTTTATATATGGGTTGGTGTAATGCCCTCCTCTGGTCATGTCACCTCTGTGTGTATCGTGAATGCCCATTGGTCGTGTCCTATCTAACTGTTCTATTGGATGAGTGTCTGTGTGTCATGTCTCTGGTGTTCCCTCTTGTGTATAGTTAGTCTACATGTATTTACATTAACCCCTTGTGTATTTACAGTGATGCACATCACCACAGGTGGGGTGGGGTTACTGGGTTACGGGGATAGGGTGGAGGTGTGGGCTTGGGTAGGGTGCACTTTCCAAGGGCCAGTGTAGACTTGATGGGCCGAATGGCCTTCGTCTGCACTGTAAATTCTATGATTCTATGAAGTGGTGGCCAAACATATTTGTGGAATTTCTTGACTGCATATATGACTGCCAAGGTCTCTTTGTCTATCTGTGAATACTTCCTTTCAGCATTTGGCAAAGTTCTGGAAGAAAAGGTGACAGGTCGCTTCATGACATCTTTCATCTTATGGGGAAGTACAGCCCCAATGTCATAAGGCAATTCACTATTATGGGTTGCCTGAGCTGAAGTGGACAAGTAAGGTCGATGATTGTAGGGCCTGTTTCACTTGGTCAAAAGATTTTCCCTGGGAATCTTCACGCTTCCGTCGTTGGTGCTTCTTCAACAGTTGTTGCAAGGGAGCCAAAATTGTAGATAGGTTGCGTACAAAACGGCCACAGTATTTGATCATTTCTAAGAAGGACTTAAACTCTGTTATGTTCCTTGGTTCCAGCACCCCTCTTATCACTTTTACCTTGTCCTCGAGTGGATGTAAGACTTTGAACCCTAAACAAATGACCTTGTTAGCCGCAAATATGCACTTTTCGCGTTTCAGGCATAAAGCAACTTTGAATCTCCTGAGGACTTCTTCCAAATTGGCACTGTGCTCTTCGGCTGTTGCCCATGTCACTAAGACATCGTCCAGATACATAAAAACTTTTGGGATCCCATGTAGTGACCCTCCATTGTGCGCTGAAATATAGGGTGGGAAGATGAAATACCGAAGGGCAACTTCGTATATTGGAACAAGCCCTTGTGTGTGTTTATGGTGATGCATTTCCTTTAGTCTTCCTCCAACTGAAGCTGCTGGTATGCATTACCTAGATCCAATTTAGTGTACTTGAGGCCTCCTGCCAATTTGGCGTAGCGGTCTTCTCTCCTAGGAATACAATATCTATCCACTTTAGTAGTCCTGATCACAGTCATTTTGTAATCGTTGCAAATCCTTGCTGTGTGATCTGCTTTATCACTGGGACTATTGGTGCTGCCCACTCCGAAAACTTGACACATCGCTTCACCCCCTCCCCCCCAATAGAACAGTATCCAACTTTATTAAAGAAGCAAATTTAAAACTCCATGATATTTGGCAAAATAGGATTGAATTCAGGAAACTGAGTCAAAACATGTTCCAAAGAGTATTTTCACTTTACAACAATAATTTTAAAGAAAATTATCCTTTTCATGTTGTCCAATTGTCAAGCAAGAATAATGATTTCACATGGAGAGCAAAAAAGGCCACTAACAGCTACCAACGTTAATGAAGCATCAACTGACAGCACAAATAAAAAATGGTCGAATTTAGGCGTGTAGAGAGGGAGCAAAAAATGTTTAATCTCAAGCAGTTTCAACATGCATGTCAGTATAGAAAGTCTCCATAAAATAAAAACACACTGCAAAAATCCGCAGCATTTGCCCACTCAACCGACAAAAATGTTGCATTGATAAAAATATTCCTTTCAATTGTACAACTGACAGGAAATTAGCAAACTCTCCAAACTCAGCATTCTTCAATTCTCATGCCTCATTATTTTCCCCATTTTGACATAGACAGCATTAGGTCGCTGGCCCTAATCACTTGATTTTGCTTTGGTGACCTTTGATTTTGGTTTCTTGGCTGGCCTTCTCAGTTGGAGCTGCAGGTTGAACAGTCTCTGTTCATGACTCCTTCTAGGTGTGATCCCAGACAGCACATCCGACCTGGATGCGGCCTGCTGCGTATCTCGCCCTCTGACCTGAGGTGCCTTTTGTGGCCATCCTCTGGAGGAGCTGAATCTGGATTGGCCCGGCTGACTTTCGGATGTCACAGGTGACGAGATGCCATCCCGTTCTGTCCACTGCCCATGAGATGCACCAGTGTCGGGTGGGGGCGATCCAGAGGTTCCAGCACCTCCCCTGCAGGAAGCACCGGCATGGACCCCATGACTTCCTCCCCCTCGGGCCCCTAGCCCTCGGGCTACTCCATGGGATGGAAGTGAGGCCGGAGTGTGCTTCGGAGACTCCGCCGTCACCTGGCGTTGCTAGTCCTGGAGGCCCACTCCTTTCAACTAGGGTCACGATGTCCTCAAGCATGGAGAACAGAAACTGGGCCACGTGCCTCAGTGAGTGAGTCATACCCCACGTGCCTGACACAGGTCAATCAGTGCCTAGCCAATGCACTCGACATCCTCAGGCATGACCATTTGACACTGGGCCAAGCTGTGGAGCACAGTAGCAATGCCCATGTGGGCCCGGTACATGTCTGCCTGTGACTGGAGTCCCCTGTCCTAAGCCTCAGCCTAGACCACACAGTGTGCCCCAAACCTTAAACTCTTGGCACATGGCTGTGACTTTCTCACCCAAGGTTTCCACCGCGGATGCCACCCATTCAGTGTTGGCCTGGGTACCACGCATTGTCGGCACCCTCTCGTGCCCCTGAAGACGGTTGGACTCCTTGAACTGCCCGTGCAGGCACTGGAAAGTTGCTGACACTCCCTCCTGTAGATCCTGGCTCTGTTTCTGCATCTCCACCAGTGATGGGACCATTCTTTCCCAAAGGGCGATACCTGTCCTGACTACAGCTGATTCCTGGGATCGGGCAGCCCTCCGACTGCCCGATCCCATGGGGGTTCCTATGCCCCCCTGATGTGCTGCAACATGTGTGACGTGCGCTGCAGAAGATGACCCAGGAGCCTCTTCACTAAAATGTCCCACCAAGGCAATAGTCTCTGCGATGGTGGAGTTGAATGCAGTGCCGATATGTCATTGTAATCCGCAGACTGGTTCTCCGGGGTGTGCTGGGGGTTATGTCTGAGGGCAAGGTACCCCAAACGGGCTGGCTTGGTCTGGTGGTGATCGTGCAAGACAAAAGGCAAGACACATGGTGAGATTTTGGGAAGGAGTAGTCTGGGGGAGAGGGGTGGCTCACTTGGTGTCGGGACATCATTTTGCATTAGGGGCTCACTTGGCATGCCGACCTCCGCCATGGAGATGGTCCTCTCCTGCACCTCCCCGGATAATGCCATCGCCTGCGGAAAATCGGCGGCGCCTCCTCGCTGATGCTGCAACCGGTGAGGGACTAGCAGCCGTGTCACGTAAATCCCCCGGCCTCCACAGAATAAACACCTGGAGAATGGCCGCGCCATAAAACATGGCCCCAGCATTACGTGCACCCAACCTGCCAGATAGTGACCCCATGGCCAAGTACCTTACAGGGTGGAGGCCAGTTTAGCTCACTTCGCTAGACATCTGGTTTGTGATGCAGAGCAACGTTAGCAGCGTGCGTTCAATTCCCATACCACTGAGGTTATTCAGTGAAGGCCCCACCTCACCTGAGGTGTGGTGATCCTCACGTTAAATCACCACCAGTCAGTTTGCCCCTTCAAAGGGGAAAGCAGCCTATGGTCATCTGGGACTATGGCAACTGTACCTTTTACCTCTGCGGGGTGGGAACAATTAACTTCCCGGTGAATCTTGCAGAGTATAAGCTCCCCCATTAAGGGGGCAGGATACCTCTAATCAATGTATAGTTGTAAGGTATATAAGGCCAGCCTGTGAGGCATCGGCAAGGTAGACCCAGTTGGGATCTACCATGTGATGTATATAATAGTTAGTGTAAATAAACTAAGTTTCTATGAACTCGGTGTGGGCTCCTTCATGACCTTATAAAAATATACAAACACAACACTAACACAGATCTAGTCCCCACTGACTCCAGGGCTTAGTCTGCCGGTTCCCTGTTACCTGGGTCCACGCCCTGGCATCCAATTGGCCCAGCTTCACAAGCTCTGTCTCCATAGGTTCCGGATGTGTCACGGGGCCCATGAAAGATCACCCCTTAAAGGGGCCACGCTATCATAAGCAACTAGAACTAGTTTGCCAGAGACAGTCAATTGAGAGTCCCCAAAAAACTGTGCCAAGTGAAAACCTAGGCATTACTGGGAACCTGACAATGCCAGAAACAACTGTGGAAGACAGTACCCTAGTTGAGGGCACTTCAACACCGAGTCAACCTCCGAACACGACATTGACTCCGGTTGAGACAACAACAGATGACGTCCAAAGTAACTTCAAAACACAGAGGTTGCAATCAATACCAAAATGCAGACGCCGGAGATTCATCAACAACTACAGAGTAATCAAAGTTCTCCAAAACTTCGAACTTATTGACTGTTGTGTTTATTAATTGTTCATTTTGGACATCTTGATTATTCACATTATATTGGCCAGAATTCTCTGGGCATTGGGGTTCTCTGTTCCTGCCGGCAGTGCAACCCCACCTGTAGGTTTCCAGCACTGTGGGATGGCTTCAATGAGAAATCTCATTGACTAGTGGTGAGAGTAAAACGGTGCACCAAACTGAAACACGCGGCTGGGGGACTGGTGAATCCCGCCCATTGTGTTTCCTTGCAAGACCATCTAATGCAAAGAGGGAGGAAAATTTTGTGTATTCATGATTGTTCTTAGTTGGAACAAGGTCACTTTAAGAGTCCGATCACGTAACACATTGATGACATCATCGCCGGTTTTAGCGGGCGAACAGTCTAGTCGAGCAGCATGTAGAGAATGCACGTTTCCACTCAAACTCTTGTTTATACCTTCGTGGTCTGCAAGCCTATCCTTTAAAAACACCACACAGTCCAGTATCTTTTATTAATGCACAATTTCAGTGTTGACAACAGCACTACAAAAACTTAAATCATTGAAGTAACAACAAAGTAAGAAGCAGCCTCAGGTAGAAAACTGCTTTTGCTTCAGACAAAACCTGAAGGGTCAATTGAGTTAGTTCATTTATTTCATTCACAAATAAACACCATTTTGCTCTATATCTTAATCCTGGGTCAAAGGTGAACACGCACTGAAAAAAAACACTGCAGCTATACGTTTCCCCTTGTTTTGCCTGATGACACCATGTTTTCCCCCTAAAGGCGCTGTAAAGGTATTCTGTAGATTACTCCTGAGGTTTTAGTGTCACTTCAATGCTGTGATTTATCTCACTGTAACCTAGCAGAGATGGCACAGTCTCGGCTGCACAGCCATAAAATTGTGACATGCACGGTCTTTATTTGGAACCGTGCTGCAAATATATTGATAGCTGCAGAGCCTGAGAGCGGCACAGGATTTGGAAGCAATGTTGTTTCAATAGCTAGCAAGATAAACTGAACTAGCATCAAATCTATTAATGAGAAGAAATTTGAGTTGAAAAAAGCAGTCTACCTGTATCAGTTCGTATGACATAGTTCGGTTAACGAGTCTGAGGGTGTGCATTACACATTTAACCATAGCAAGAGCTTTATATATCCCATAATCTATCGGAAAATACAAACCAAAGTAGGTCACTCAGCCGCTCAAGGTTGTTCCATCTTTCAGTTTGATCATGGCTAACCTGCACCTTGACCTCATTCACCCGCTTTTTCACCATACCCCGGGATATCCATACCCCACAAGTCAATCGCAATTAGGCACAGATTTTCACTCCCGGGACAGGTGCACAGGGGCGGGAGATGTCCTCATATCATCCATGCTAATCTATTCCACCCCCCCCCATCCCCCATGTTCCCTCATACAGTCATGTGAGAGTACCTTTAAGAAATGGGTGTTTAAGGAATGTACCTTTAAGAAATGGAGCTGTTCATGTTACTGGAGTGATGTCAGAATGTGGGTGGGGCTCAGCTCTACTTCTGCTTTTTATTTTCAGTTTGAGAAAAAGCGTGGGTGTCTGCGTTTTTCAGTGAGCTGCATCTGAAGTTTAAACAAAGAGATGTAGGGCGGGATTCTCCCGTACCCAGCAGGGCAGGGGGTCCCGGCGGGACGGAGTGGCGTGAACCACTCCGGCATCAGCCCGCCCCAAAGTTACGGTATCCTCCGCACTTTCAGGGGCCAGGCTGGCGCCGGAGTGGTTTGCGCCCTGCTGGCCGGCGTAGAAGGCCTTTGGTGCCATGCCAGCCGGGGCCGAAGGGACTCCACCTGCCGGCGCAGGTCCGCACATGCGCTGGAGCATCAGTGGCTGCTGACCTCGTCCCCGTGCATGCGCAGGGGGGGATTTACCTACGCGTCAGCCATCGCGGAGGCTGACACGGCCGACACAAAGGAAAAGAGTGTCCCCACAACACAGGCCCGCCCGCAGATGGGTGGGCCCCGATTGCGGGCCAGGCCACCATGGGAGCACCCCCCGGGGCCAGATCGCCCTGCGCCTCCCCCTCCCCCAGGACCCTGGAGCCCGCCCGCGCTGCCAGGTCCTGCGGTAAGGGACCTAGTCTAATCCACGCCGCCGGGACTGGCAAAGAACCAGCGGGACTTCGGCCCATCGCTGGCGGGAGAATCACCGGGGGGTGGGGGCACTGTGAGCGGCCACCGACCGGCGCGGCGCGATTCCCGCCCCCACCGAATCTCCGGTGCCGGAGAATTCGGCGGCCGGCAGGGGCGGGATTCACGCTGCCCCCTGGTGATTCTCCGACTCGCCGGGGGACGGAGAATCCCGCCCCCAATGTTGATCTCTGCCATCTAAAGACTATCTATTGATCATTTGGTGAATTCGGAAGAATTATAAATGTTTTCAGTAGTGACTGTGAACTCTGATGTGCTTATGTGTAAAGGTTTGTTAATTCTTTTGGGTGAAAAAGGACAGCATACATGTTACTTGGTGTTGTATTCTTTGGGGGGTGTATTTGATTTACTGGTTGCTAAGATGTTCACTGTTTCTTTTAGAAAGATTAACTTGAGTTCATCGAATATATATTGTTTTGCTTTAAAAAAAAGAACTTATAACAACAAATATTTCATTCAATTGCACAATCCTTATAAAGACTAGCATTGAAATTCATAGTTGCACATCAAAGAGTCTATAATCACTGCTAGCTGTCAATGAAACAGTGAAATGGCAGGCTCCATACTGTGATAATAGATGGTTGTGAAATCAGTCATGCAGCACTAATCCAATAATAGAAGCCCTGGGTCTCTGGGCTTTTGTCAACAGAAATAGCAAGCATTGTTTTTCTAACAGTTCTGTCATTTTTTTCAAAAATGTCCCCAGGAGGAGACTGTTAAATGTCTTGACTGATCCCTTTGACATGTCCCTTTTGACATGTCCCTTTTGACATGTCCCTTTTGGCATGTCCCTTTTAACAGCTAATTTTGACAGGTCTGTTGATAGTTCCAATGAGTGATGGATTTATACACTTTTTGCACACATTCATGTCTACTTTTAAAAAGTCCAAAGAACGCCTGAACTACCCCAAAGGGTAACTGACCTATCTAAGTGGAGTTTTAGTTTCATGACTTGTGTGGTGTTTTGCTTAGCCTCAGACCTGACATGCAGCAAAGTGAGAAGATTCATAGAGCAGCAGCTAAAGCCATGCAATTGTATTCCATCGGAACCAGATTGTTGAGTAAGGGAAAGGGAGGAAAATGAAAAAAAGATTTGAAAATACAGGGCTAATTTTTCCACTTGTTGCCCAGGTTTAAAATTGGAATTGTGAAAATCAGGCAACATGCGACTGGCCGCATCACAATGCCAGATGTACATCCAGGCAGATAGTAGCTCCATTTATAAAAAGTACAGTGAACCAGAAGAAAATTATTTTCAACGTATTTTCACTCTGGTTGCTTGCAGATGCTCAGGGTCTTGCTTGGGCAAGAGAGGAACAAGCAACCTGCAATTTATTAAATTTAGAAACTATCTCAGTCATTCGGAAGTAAGTCTGAAAGTTTGATCGCTTAACTCGACAGACTGATTCAGAGTTTATCTCTTCAATTTGCAAGGAATCATGAGAGGCCCTTTCAGAGTCTCTCTTGGGTTCAAAGCAATACTTTGGACGTGGCAGGAATAATAATCTTTATTATTGTGACAAGTAGGCTTACATTAAAACTGCAATGAAGTTACTGTGAAAAGCCCCTAGTCGCCACATTCCGGCGCCTGCTCAGGTACACAAGAGGGGGAATTCGGAATGTCCAATTCACCTAACAAGCACTTCTTTTGGGACTTGTGGGAGGAAACAGGAGTGCCCGGAGGAAACCCACGCGGACACGGGAGAATGTTCAGACTCCGCACAGACAGTGACCCAAGTTGGAATCAAACTTGGGACCCTGGCGCTGTGAAGCAACAGTGTTAACCACTGTGCTACCCGAATGAGTGGCTGTGACAAGTAAAGTGTTAAAACAACAATTTTATTGAATATTGAATTATTGATTATTGTAGTAGCTAGCCCCTTTGAGGGACATTCTCCGAGGGAAGATTTATGCGACATCCTAGTCCAATCAAAGCGGGAGTTGGGAATTCACTGGGATGTGTTAGGATTTGTCCCAGCAGTTGAACTCTTGAGCTGAGTATGGAAAGATCATTTTAAAGCACTCTATAAATAGTTGTTTATAGCTGGAATAAATTTATAAGTTAACTGGTGGGGCCAATTCTTGAAGTTATTACACTGGCGATGAGGTAAAGACCAGCAACTCAGATTGCAAGAATTAGTGGAAAAAGTCTGATTGCAAGAACTACAGAACAAGCCCAGGCAAGTCCAGCCTGCAAGGAAGAGAAGAGTCGAAGTGCCCATTTTTGGCAAACAGACCCATTCGATCCTGCACCAGAAGATTGGATACAATATGTGCAATGCTTACAATAAAGGGGGAGGAGAAGCAGAGAGTAATTTTTTTAATTGCATATGGGGCACAGACATGCAGTTTGATTCATAGATCAATGTCCCCAGCTGCCCCCGATACCAAAACATTTACAGAGATCGTAAAGTAACTCAAAGGGTACTATCACCCCAAGTCACCAGTGTTACAAGTTTAATTTGACTGGGAGAGCCCCAGGGGAAGCCATTGCGGCCTTCATGGCAAGGCTCAAGAACATTGCAGAGCATTGCAATTTTGGGACTATGTTAAGTGAGATGCTAAGAGATTGTTTAGTACATAGCATTAACAATGAAGCCATACAAAAGAAGCTTTTGGCAGAATTGGAAGTAGATATTAAAAAGGCACTGGAAATTGCTTTTGCTATGGAGAGCATGAAGAAGGATGCCCAGGAGTTACAAAGTGCTCTGAGCAGCACAGTCTGCCAGTTCAATCGGGATACCACAAGAATCAGACCACAAGCATCAGTGGCATCAGGAGTGAAGATGTTGGTTCAAGCAAGGAAATGAAAATGGGAAATGGAAGAGCCAGAAGGTATAGAAGATTTAACCCACAGCCTAGGATGGACCCAGGGTGCACAGAGTGTTAGAGATGTGGGGGAAGCCACCCCCAGACCTATGCAGATTTAGAGACGATACAGGTGTGGAAAATAAGACACAAAGAGACACAAGTGCCAGGATTAGAAGAACCTGCCCAGCACTAGGAGATTCAACAGTACAGTACCAGTATGCCGCATAGGAGATGGTCCTGAGGTGGAGTGGAAAATTATGTCTGTCAATAACATAAAAGTGGGCAAACTGGTCCTGAAAACAGCGGAGTTATTGGTAAATGGAAGAATATTACAGCCACCATGGTGGGGGAGCAGGTCTACCGGTTACTTCAAGAAGTGGTCAACCAGGAAGAACTGGGAAAAATAAAAGGAGTCAAGGCGAGAATTCATGTGAATCTAGAACCCAAGATTTTTCACGGCTATACCTGTACCCTATGCATTACAGAAGGAGGTTGAAACAAAATTTAAAAGCCTGGAAGACCTTGGCATCATTCAAGTAGTTCAATTTGCAGAATGGGCAGCGCCTATTGTGCCAGTGGTGAAACCGGATCAAATCTTTCATATCTGCAGGGATTAGAAGCTGACAGTGAACCAGGCCATGAAGCTGGATAAGCACCCCATACACAAAATCAAAGATTTATGTACAAAACTGGTTTGAGGTCAAATGCTCACTATGTTAAACCTGAGTCATGCCTACCAGCAGTTGAAGCTGGAAGATACATCAAAGGAATTTGTAACCATAAACACCCATCATGGGATACCAGTACACATGCATGGAGTTCCATCAATGTGTGCTATATTCCAAAGAACCATAAAAAGTTTACTGCAAGGCTTGCCGGGTATTTCCGTGTACTTGTATAACATATTAGTAACAGGACCTGTAGAAGAACACTTCTCGAACTTGGGAGACATATTCAGGAGATTCCAGAATGCAGAAGTGTGCCTCAAGAGTGAGAAGTGAACCATCCAGGCTAAAGAGGTGATTTATCTGGATTATTGGGTGGACGCATAAGGGGTTGCACACCATGGAGGACAAGGGAAAGCTTTCAAGGATGCACCGGCCACTAGGAATACCTCAGAATTCAAATCTTTTCTGGGGATGGTTAATTATTATGGATGGTTCCTCCCAAACCTGTCAACAATGTTAGCTCGACTGCATGCATTACTAAAGCAAAGCCAAAGGTGGGTCTGGAAGGCACCACAAAAGAGGTATTTCACCAGGTCAAGCAGTTGCAATTGTCGTGTTTACTGGTGCCCTTCAAGCCCACCAAGTAGATAATACTTACATGTGATGAATTCCCATATGGTGCTGGGGCAGTTTTATCCTAAAGAATGGATGATGGGTTGGTGGGACCTGTGGGATATGCATCAAGAAGCCTTAGACACGTGGAGAAGAACTAGTCACAAGTTGAGAGAGAGGGCCTAGCTGTCACCTGTGGCATCAAAAAATTCCACAACTATCTGTGTGGGATACATTTCACTTTAGTGACAGACCACAAGACACTGATGGATTTATTCAAGAACGATAAGATGATTCCACCAATAGCTTTGGATTTGATACATCGTTGGACATTGCTCTTGTTGGCTTATGAATGCACCATTGAACATCATCCAAGGATGCAAATAGCCAATGCGAATGCTCTGAGTCGTTTTCCTTTGCCAGAAACGGATGCACCCCCACACTACCAGAAGGAGATAAAAATGGGCATGAATTTTGCCAGTGCAGGATCAACAGGTTAAGTACTGGACAGAGATCCAGTGTTGCCGAAAGTGAAACAAATGATATTGTATGCATGACGAAATGAGGGAACTTCAGAGGAAATGAAGCCATACCAGATCTGGAAAGACGCGCTTAGCTGTGAAGATGGATTTATCCTTTAGAACTTTAGAACAGTACAGCACAGAACAGGCCCTTCGGCCCTCGATGTTGTGCCGAGCAATGATCACCCTTCTCAAACTCACGTATCCACCCTATACCCGTAACCCAACAACTCCCCCTTAACCTTACTTTTTAGGACACTACGGGCAATTTAGCATGGCCAATCCACCTAACCCGCACATCTTTGGACTGTGGGAGGAAACCGGAGCACCCGGAGGAAACCCACGCACACACGGGGAGGACGTGCAATCCTCTGGGGATTGACACCGGTTGTCCCTGGGCCAGGAAGAGAGTTATTACTGTAACAGTTACATCATGCCCATCTGGGCGTGTCTAAAATAAAGATGCTAGTGAGAAGCTACTTGTGGTGGCCTGGCATCGATGCTGCAATGGAAAGAGTGGTAAAGAATTGCAATCAGTGCCAATGTCAGCAGAAGTTACCTGCCGCAGCTCCATTACATCCATGGGAATGGTCAGGGTGATCATGGGTTAGGGTCCACATTGACTCTGTGCAACTGTTTATGGACACAATGTTATTGTTAGTAAACGCCTATTCTAAGTGAATGGAAACATTTTAGATGAGATCCACAACTGATTACACCACAGTTGAGAAGCTGAGCCAGTGTTTTGTAACCCACGGAATACCAGAGGTCTTCATTTCAGACAATATAACGGCTTTTACCGGTGCTGAGTTTCAGAGGTTTATGACCTTTATCGGAATAAAACATATCAGCATGGCACCGTACCATCCTTCGTCCAATGGACTGGCCGAGAGAGTAGTGTAGACTTTCAAAGCTGACTTGAAAAAGCAACACCAAATGGACTAGGTTTCTGCTATCTCAGAGATCACCCCGCCTATGACTACTGGAGTCTCTCCAGCTGAGATGCTGATGGGTTGTCAGTTGAAGATCAGGCTAAGCCCGGTGTTCCCAAATTTAGTCAGAAGGATGGAGACAAGCCAGAGGAACCAGAAAAGAAACCACGATTCATTTAAAAGTGCTAGAGCATTCAAAATAGTGTTTGTGTAGAATTTCAGTAACAAACCAAATTGGGTCCCCGCAGTTATTGTGGCCAGAACAGGGCTGGTTTCCTCTGATGCTAGAATACAGATTTTAAAGAATCATGTGGGCCACCTGCGTGGGTGAGAGCCGTCCAAAAACCAGTGTTATGACCTGATTGAGCAGGAGGCATTGTGGGTTGCCCGAGGACTCAGATCAGTGAGTAACAGTGTTATCCCCCAGGAAACTGGGGGACACCGGGTTTAACTGATCATCTTTCTTTTCATGGGGCAGCACGGTAGCATGGTGGTCAGCATAAATGCTTCACAGCTCCAGGGTCCCAGGTTCGATTCCCAGCTGGGTCACTGTCTGTGCGGAGTCTGCACGTCCTCCCCGTGTGTGCGTGGGTTTCCTCCGGGTGCTCCGGTTTCCTCCCACAGTCCAAAGATGTGCGGGTTAGGTGGATTGGCCATGCTAAATTGCCCGTAGTGTCCTAAAAAAAAGTAAGGTTAAGGGGGGGTGGGGTTGTTGGGTTACAGGTATAGGGTGGATACGTGGGTTTGAGTAGGGTGATCATTGCTCGGCACAACATCGAGGGCCGAAGGGCCTGTTCTGTGCTGTTCTATGTTCTATGAAACAGAAGACAGTAAAACATTGATACAAAGAGTGAGTCTTTGTGAAGTAAGGCCAATAGTAACTATCTTAATAGAAGAACTGGAGCTATGTCACTCTACGAGAAAGAAGAAGCCACAATAGACTAAGCTATCGATGGATTAGTGTAAAAGTGTTCATGGTCATTACTGTTTTGGCAATTGTGTAATTTAATTATTCCCATATGTAAAATGATGGTGGAGTTAGCCCCTTTATGGCATGTTCACTGAGGGAGGGGTCATGTGACCTGCTAGTCTTCAATATTTCAATTCAAATAATAATGATATAACAATGATAACTGATAAAATAAAAAAGAGGGAAGTAGTAAAAAGAAAGATAACTTTATTGAAAGGAAAAAGCACTATATTTATATATATATATATATATATCAGAAGAAAAAAAGAAAGACAGATTTTTCTAAAGCACAAACAATTACCCCAAGTTGGTCTGTTCCAGGACAGTTCCTCAAATTGGTATATATGTTACCATCCCCTTGGTATATACATAACCAAATCGCTGAATAACCTCAAGGTTTGGCACTACGGTCAATCACTCCATTCCCGGCCCTTCTTCTCATCTCCAACGATGACTATTCCACTACGGCTGCTGCAGCGAGTCTTCAAAGCAGCGTCCCTTTAAGCTAAATTTCTGGCTCCATTCCGTCTTTTGAGGTCAGGTACAGTCCTTTCCCAAAATGAGTCTCTGTTCTTATCAATTCTTCTCACAGGCACTGCAAGGTCCTATAGGCTTTGCAATATCCAAGTTGTTTATGTCCATCCATCACACTCCAATTTCTGATACCTACAATAGATGGCCACTCCATACAAAGCTACTGGTCCTGTCCTGTAGTATAAGGCAGTGTTTTACAAACTTTTCTTCCCCAGGACCCACTTTTACCAACTGGTCAACTTTTGGGACCCATGACAGCCAACCTTCACGACACACGCCAGCCGACATTCATGACCCATACTGGCCGACCTTCGCGACCCACCATTATTTCTTACCTTTAATATGACACGTGAACCTGCTTGGTCCTCATGATCTCACTTGCTTTGTCATTCAATGTTACATTTCCGCGAAGTACTTCAGCTAATGAGTTCTCGCTGCAACCTTTGGAAAAAATCAAGAGGTTTGTCCTCAAACTCGCATGCTTTATCTTCAAATGTCTTTGAAGTTTTGAGGATTTTAAGCTTCATTTTGCCAGTACTTCCCTACATATAACACACATGGGCTTTGCACCCTGTTTTGCATTGGCACAATTAACAAAGCCGCACCTCAAGAAATAATTTTTATACTGCTTTATGCCCAATTATTTTTTTTTTGTTGGCTGTTCACCAGAGGCCCTGGAGTTCTGCATACAGCTCACACCGGCACTACTTTGTCCTGCCGTGGATTCTCCTGAGAAGCTCTCTACAACAGATTCAGTAGTGAGATACTGGCTGTTTCTGTCTCTGGCCCTCTCTTCCTTATTACAAAATGACCCATCTTCAGTTTTCCATAGAGTCCTACAAAATGGAGGAATCTCTCCTCCGTGATTTTGCGCCCAATGCACAGATGCACCGAGCACGTGACGTAAGTGTCCATCCGGGTGCGTGACCAGCTCTCTGTGTCCACTTCTGGTGGAAAGACTCCATTGCTTTTTAAAAGAAATTTGGTCCAGGGACATCGCGTTGATGTCAGGAGGAGGCGGTCCGCCCCACTGGGCTCCGGGCCTGCACACTGCAGGTTCCACCTGAAGGGTGACGCATGTGCAGGACAGCCGCCATTTTTAAAAGCCGGTCGCGGCCATTGTGCCCTTCTCCCGCGATCGGGGATGCCGCGACCGATTGTTCCATGACCCGCCCGCCACCCACCCACGGAACATGACCCTGAATTTCTAATGCAGTAAGAGAAAGGGCTCCAGATAAACAAACAATAATTTTTTTTAGTATTCTAGCTTAAAATATGGAAAATAATGATGTAAACCGGGGTTTTCCACTCCGGTTTGTTTTGCGAAGTTTGATGACAGAAGTGGAAAATCTCACGATATGCCCAAATCACATTTCGTGCCGCTGTAAAAGCATTACACGAGGCAGCACGGTAGCATGGTGGTTAGCATAAATGCTTCACAGCTCCAGGGTCCCAGGTTCGATTCCCGGCTGGGTCACTGTCTGTGTGGAGTCTGCACATCCTCCCCGGGTTTCCTCCGGGTGCTCCGGTTTCCTCCCACAGTCCAAAGATGTGCGGGTTAGGTGGATTGGCCATGCTAAATTGCCCGTAGTGTCCTAAAAAAAAGTAAGGTTAAGGGGGGGGGGTTGTTGGGTTACGGGTATAGGGTGGATACGTGGGTTTGAGTAGGGTGATCATTGCTCGGCACAACATCGAGGGCCGAAGGGCCTGTTCTGTGCTGTACTGTTCTATGTTCTATGTTCTATGTTCTATGATTATAAACGCGACCTCCCCAACAGCGACATAACGGGATTCCTGACGTTGAGCATCAGGACATCGTTTCCATGTATAATATCTCATTGTCAGGTCTCCATGCCTGAATCATTCCACCCCCTACCTAACCCCAAGAAAGTCCTTTCACATCAGCGTGAATGAAGACCGTGGCATGCACCTGGCGGGCAGACCTCTCAGAGAAGCTCAGAAGAGTGCTTCACTCAAGGGGAGAGGGTTATACCTGGGCACCACTGATGTGAGATGACCCAGAAGAACTTGTGGTAGAAGTTTAATTACATAAAATCATAATCTATAATTACAATATTACTACGCAGCAACAGAGAGGCACAGAAATAGACATATATGGATTTGAATTCTGAAGCAAAGTACTACATTTATAGACAAAATTTATCTACAATGGATTAATAGCTCTATTAAAATAATGGAGTAAGAAATCTAAAATGAATACATTATGCTTTCAAACATTGATCTTCAGATACAATCATTTCAAAGCTATATACCTTACACAGAAAATGAATGAATTCTCAATCGCATGGATATACATCCTTATAAAACTTGAAGTAGCTACTAGTTACACAGAAATGAATGAATTTCATTGCCAACTTAGCCTCTCTTTATAACGTGATCGATGTGGAGATAATTTTCAATGTGGTTGTTCTCAGACAAAGAAATGAACAATTTGTATGGGCACTTTGGTATATTTAAGCTGAAATAGCTACTTTTTTACACTCAAAATGAATGAATTTCTATGTATACATTTACCCTACCTTAATACAATAAGGCTGTGGAGATATCTTTGACGTTGCTGAGAAGATGTGCAAGCCTTAAGAGGTGACAACAGTTGAACTGGCTGAGTCTCTTCACATTTCTGAAGCAACTTCAAAAAGCATCTGATACCTCAGGATGTGAGCTAGATATCCAAGAGGAGGAAGTTTCCAAAAAATAGCTTCATGGGACCATGTAGAAGACCAATATGATGTGGTATGTCGTATGGCATTGTTCTTCAAACTTTATTTGCCTGGGGCCCATTTTTACCAACCAGCCACCTTTCGGGACCCACACTGGCAGACTTCTGCGACCCATACCAGGCGACCTTTGTGACCCACGCCAGCCGACCTTTGCAACCCACACTGGTCAACCTTCGCAACCCACCATTTTCACTTACCTTTAATGTGACAGGTGAGCCTGCTTGATGCTCCTAATCTTATTTGGTTTGTTATTCAATGTTACATTTCTGATAATGGCTTCAGCTGATCATTTAAGATCTCGCTGCATCCGTTGAAAAAAAATAAAGAAGTTTGTCCCCAAACTTGCCATGTTTGGTCTTCAAATGTCTTTGAACTTTTATCACCCATACCTCAAATAATCATCTTTCCTGTTTTCAGCTTCTTCTGCATGGATTTTTCACCAGAGGCACTGTTGGTAGCTGCAAAATGGAGGAATTTCTCTCGCGCCCCGAACACGTGATGTTAGCCTATACATGACATGCTCTATACCATAATTTCCAGTGGGAGGACTCCGTCGTTTGCTGAAAAAAAACTGGTCCTGGATAGCGTGCTGATGTCAGGAGGGGGCGGTCCACTCTGCTGGGGTCCGGGCCTGTGCTTTGCTTTATCCAGCATGCATGCGCAGAATGGCCACCAATCTCAAACGTCCATCGTGGGTGGCATTTTTAAAAGCCAGTTGTATTCTTTGGGCATTCCTCCCGAGAACTGCATGGGACCCACCCGAGTTTGAAAATTCCTGTGGTATGATATGTGGTATGTTGTGTAGTATGGTATGCAGTATGGTGGTATGGTGTGTGGTATGGTACGTAGTATGGTGTATGGTATGGTATGTGGTATGGTACGTGGTATCATATCTGGTATGGCATGTTACGTGGGATGGCGTGTGGTACGGTGTGTGGTATGGTGTGTGGTATGGTTGTGGTACGATATATAGTATGGTATGTGGTATGGTTTATGGAATGGTGTATGGTATAGTACATGGTATGGCATCTGGTATGATGTGTGGTATGGTATGTGGTATGGGATGGCATGGTAGAACAGTGGTTAGCAATGTTGCTTCACAGCGCCAGGGTCCCAGGTTCGATTCCCAGTTTGGGTCACTGTCTGTACGGAGTCTGCACGTTCTCTCCATATCTGCATGGATTTCCTCTGGGTGATCAGGTTTCCTCCCACAAGCCCCGAAAGATGTGCTTGGTAGGTGAATTGGACATTCTGAATTCTCCCTCAGTGTACCCGAACAGGCGCCGGAGTGTGGCGACGAGGGGATTTTCACAGTAACTGCATTGCAGTGTTCATGTAAGCCTACTTGTGAAAATAATAAATATTATTATTATCTGGTAAGGTATGTGGTATTGGACATGGCATGGTACCTGGTATAGTGTGTGGGTATGGTATGTGGCACGGTGTGTGTTACGGTATTTGGTATGGTGTATGGTAAGTGTGGTATGATGTGCTGTACGGTGTGTGGTATGGTACGTGGTATGGTATGTGATATGGTGTGTGGTATGGTTGGATAGTATGATATGTGGTGTGTGTGGTATGGTGTGTGGAATGGTTTGTGGTACGGTACATGGTATGGTATCTGCTGTGGTGTGTGGTATGGTGTGTGGTATGGTATATGGCAGAGTTTTTCAAATTGCGGGTCGCAACCCGCAGGTAGATCATGATCAGGTGTCAGGCGGGTCGCGGAGCAATCGGTCGTGCCATTTGCCTGGTGGTCCCGATCGCGGAAGAAGCGCCTAGCAGCTGCTACCGACTTTTACATGGCAGCCACTGTCGGCTTCTAATTAAACTAAATGTGGCTGTGTGGAGTCTTCCAGCCAGAAGCAGCAGCAGAGAGCAGATCACACATCCTGGACGCACAATGATGTCAAGCACCCTCCAGGCACGTACTTTTGGTGTCATATCACAGAGCAGCGTCGCTTCCATTTTCCAGCTGCTAGCAAGCAAGACAAATGAACTCTGAAGATGAATGGTTTTCTTAAAAGTAAGAGACAGCCAGAGGCTCAAATAGGCAGTTTACCTATTGGACAGGATCTCACAACAGAATCTGCTGGAGAGAGCTGTTCAAGAAAATCCAGGGTAGGACAGAGCTGTGCTAGTGTTAACTCTGTGCAGAGCTTCAGGGCCTCTGGTTAACAAAGCAGTATAAAGATGATTTCTTGAGGTACGGTTTTATTCAATTGTGCCAATGCAAATAAGGACATAAAGCCCACGTGTGTTATATGAATGGGAGTACTGGCAAATGAGAGAAGTTTCAGATTTGAAAGAGAAGTGGTGGGTGAAAAATTCCTTTTGAGGTTGAGACCCAGAGTCCGTTATTAACTAAGAGCTGACTCCAAATTAAAAGACTGCGTTGCTGTAGCTGACCTGTAATACTACATTAAAAACACGTTGAACGTCCATGAGGCTGACAGAATTCTGGTATAGCATTTCCCAAGAATATCCAGTGCTGAGTAAAACAAGCATTTTGTTGCTATTGCCCTTCACAACAACCTACATTTGTGAGGTTGGATTTTCCATTTGCATAAAGATGAAAACAGCACAAAGGAACTTGCTGAAGTCTGCACCTGATATGTGCATTGCCATCTCCTCCTTTGAACCTGATTCAAGTGCGATTGTGAGGTCAAAGCAGTCTTCCCTTTCGCATTAAAGGTAAGCAAATGTGGCTTGTGTCGCAAAGGTCGTTTGGCTAGGGTCTTATAGGTCAGTCGCTGTGGGTCCCAAAGGTCAGCTGGCTGGCAACAGTGAGTCCTGGGAATAAAAGTTTGACGGACACTGGTCTATGGTGTGGTATGTGTGCTCTTCATGAATGAAGGTCCCAGGCTCATTGTCTGGCGATGCTTCACCCTGACCCATTTTCTTGGCAGCTTTAGTCAGTGGTGGTTTGCCATTCCTTTCACACTCAGGGGCAGGTCAAGGAGGCAGGTCCCAAGTCTAGCCAGCTGGAACAGGAATTGATCCCACACTGTTGGCATTATTCTGAATCTCACACTCTGGCCAATTTAGCCAACTGAGCTGTAAATTGACAAACTTTTGTTAAGTAGGTTCTGTGGATATTAATTTTTCATATTTAAATTGATGCCCCTCATTAAGTAAAAAAATTCAAAATATTTTTACAAGAAAAGAAAGTCACAGGTTCACAGTTTTCTGTTTATTGGCCCAGAATCACATATTTTGCATTTCACTGATCTGAGCATCAGCTGTTAGTTAAAACTTGATCATATGCCATGTATCCTTAATGATATAATTTCCATGCTCTCACCCTTCCAATTCTAGATGCCTTTCTTTCAACTTGCACTGTTATATTTTTGAAATATTGGACACACTTAGGTAAATACCTCAGGGCGTCCTCCCCCTTCAAATTGCACAGGAACACAAATCTAGCCCAAATTTAATTAAATCTTCAATGAGTCTATGCCTTACTGACCAGTGAATTAACATATGACACAAGGTACATGAAACAAGAGCTTACATTAGAGCGGATCTCCAAGGTAACGGCTCCGCAGCTCATTAGTGTCTTGTTAATGAGTTTAGCAAAATGAAGCCAGTCAGTAATTCCCTCAGATACTGTTAACTTCTAATTATTCAAGGAGAGCTTTGAATTCTTTCACCAGTGGGTTTTTGTAAAATATATTACATAAAATTGATGCGTTGCTCATATAATTTTGAAGCAGAGAGACTATGTAAATTGATGGCACATTAGTTAGGCTAGCGCATTATAATTTTAATATCTGAATTTTTCTTTCACAGCCACATCGGGTAAAGCATGCACCAGTCTACAAAGGTGATTGGCTTGTTGCCACCTGAAAGAGATTTTAAGGCTGAAATTCATCTTGGACCGTGAGATACAATGGATGATTGTAGAATGGCGGCCCATCTAACTACAGTTTATAAATATAGTGTCCTTCATGTGATGAAATGTCTCAAGGCACTTCAAGGGAGTATTACAAAACAAACGTATGGCACCGAGCCACTCATCAGGCCTGATGAACAAAAGCTCTGTCAAAGAGGTCACTTTAAGCAAGTGTCTTACAAGAGAAAAATGGGATAGAGAGGCAGAGAGGTGCAGGGACGAAATTCCAGAGTTCCGGGCCCAGGCAATGAAGGCACAGCCACCAACGATGAAATAATTACAAATGGGAATGTAATTGTGCCCAGTTTTGGAGAAGAAAATCACGTAGTGTGATAAGCGGTCTGCCACCTTGCCCGACATCCCAAGGCAAATTTCTAATTTCTCTTATAACTAAAGAATAGCTGACATTTAGACGGCACCTTTGAAAAATGGAATACTTGGATTTATATCATACTTTTGGTGTATGAAATTGCAAAGCACCTCACGGTCAACAAAATACTTCCACATTTCAGTCTCAGTTGTTGCAAGAAAATATACCAGTTAATTCATGCACAGCAAGGCTCCACGAACAGCAATAAAGTGAACGACGAGTTAATGTGTTTCTGCTCAATGAGACATTATGACTAGGACACAAGGAAAATTATATGTTTATTTTTCAAATTATGCCTTGGATCCTTAATAAAGCCCTGGCAATCTACATTCTGAGTTCAACTTTGAGTTTTGGGCTTAATTGAACCCATGGCTTTTTCACTCAGAACTGAGCTAAGTTGATACTTCAGTATCTCAAATCATCTCAAAGTACTTCATAGTCGGTGAGCAGACTTACGAACGAGGAGTATACCATTCGATCCCTCAAACTGGCTCCACCATTTAATAAGATCATGGCTGATATGATTTAACCTCAAATCTGCATCTCACCTATTTCGAATAACCTCGCACCCCCTTGTTTACCAAGAATCTATCCACCTCTGCCTTAAAAATGTTCAAAGACTGCTTCCACTACCTTTTCAGGACGAGAGTACCAAAGATAATAGTAATCTTCATTAGTGTCACAAGCAGGATTACATTAACACTGCATTGAAGTTACTGTGAAAATCCTCTAGTTGCCACACTCCTGCACCTGTTCGGGTGCACAGAGGGAGAACTCAGAATGCCCAATTCACCTAACAAGCATGTCGTTCGGGACTTGTGGGAAGAAACGGGAGCACCCATAGGAAACCCACACAGACACGGGGAGAATGTGCAGACTCCGCACAGACAGTGACTGCAGCCGGGAATCAAACCCGGGTCCCTGGCATTGTGAAGCAACAGTGCTAACCACTGTGCTACCGTGCCACTCAACACGACCCTCTGAGAGAAATGATCTTGCCTCATCTCCGTTTTAAATGAGAACCCTTATTTTTAAACAGTGACCCCCAGTTCTAGATTCCCCCACAAGAGGAAGCATCTGCCCTACATCCACCCTGTCAATACCCTCAGCATCTAAAATGTTTCAATCAAGTTGCCTTACTCTTCCAAACTCCAGCGGATACAGGCCTCGTCTGTCCAATCTTTAATCTTTCTTATTAGTGCCACAAGTAGGCTTATTTTAACGCTGCAGTCACGTTACTGTGAAGACAACCCGCCATTTCAGGTATTCGTCTGGTAAACCTTCTCTGAACTGCTTTCGATGCATTTGCACACTTCCTTAAATAAGGTGACCAATACTGTGCACAGTATTCCAGATGGAGTCTCACTAGTGCCCTGTTTAGGCAGCACGGTGGCACAGTGGTTAGCATTGCTGCCTACGGCGCTGAAGTCCCGGGTTCGAATCCCAGCTCTGGGTCACTGTCCGTGTGGAGTTCGCACATTCTCCCCGTGTCTGTGTGGGTTTCACCCCCACAACCCAAAAGATGTGCAGGGTAGGTGGATTGGCCACGCTAAATTGCCCCTTAATTGGAAAAATAATTGGGTACTCTAAATTTAAAAAAAACTAGTGCCCTGTTTAACTGAAGCTTAACCTCCATACTTTAGCATTCAAATTCCCTCACAATAAATGATAACATTCTGTTAGATTTCCTAATTTCTTGCTGTACTTGCAGACGAGCCTTTTGCGATTCATGCACTTGGACAGCCAGATCCTTCTGCACCTCAGAACTCTGCAATCTCTCACCTGAGCACGAGGACGAGAGAATATGCAAGGTTGAGAAGATAAAAGGATTTAGGAAGGGTGTTTCAGAACATTGTGGTGCGTCGGACATGCAGTAGACCACAAAGGGGTCACAGGAAGGGAACTGAATGTTTCAAAGGCAGGAAGGGGAAAGGCTGTGTAAGGATTTGACGACAAAAGCGAGAATTTTTAAACAAGGCTTTTGAAGTGGGTGCACAGGGAAAAGGGGAGATGGTTGATCTATGCAAATCAAGTGATAAGCAATGTGGATTTTGTGAGGGAGCAGTGCCAACAGCAGAGCTCTGGGTGAGTTCGAGTCTACAGAGAACAAGCTCAGGTGACTAGAAAGAAGCGCCAACGGAAAAATTGAACCTGGAAGTGAGAAAAGTGTTTACTGAGTTTCAGAAGTCATGTGTTGAGTTGGGTGATTTGAGTTGGAGTGACAATAAAGGTCCAACAATTGCCTTATGACTGAGTTATGAGGCGGTGGGGGGGGGGGGGGGGGGGGGGGGGGGCAGGGGGTGAAATTAACCACAGTCCAGGTTTTTGATCACTATGCAGTGATCCCTGTTGTATGTACTAGTGAGGCAGGTAAACACAGGGCCAAGAATGATTGACTTGTAGAGGAGTTTAAAAATGCATGGCCACACTAAAATAAGTTGCGCGATTCCATGTAAGCCAGTTAGATCATGGGAGAGGCCGAGATCGGAAAGCGCGCCAGGCAGCAATCAGATTCCGATCTAACCAGCACGCTCCCGTATTACCTCTCGTATACGTATTATACAAACAGTGGTGACTACCACCGTTAGTTGTGTGAGCACTCTGCACGTCCCAAGTTGATTCCCATGGCTAGGCCTGCCTTGAAGCAGGCGGTTGTTACTGAAATCAGGCTGTGAGGCCAGGACACCTTGTCTGACCACTGGAGCCATCAACACCACAGAGGCAGCAGCCCACTGCCAAACACCAAGGAGCTAGGACTCAGCACTGGGGACACCCCTGCGACCCGAGGGTGGGTGTGTGCATCGGGGAGGGAACCTGAGACCGATCTAAGCAACGTTCCCATTGGGCGTCTGGGGTCCAGCGTCTGGGGACAGTGCCAGGGGCCCCTGCTGTGGCCAGGGGTATGTGTGCAGGGCGGGGTCCCCCAGCACAACCAGCTCGTTGGGTGGCACCCTGAGAGATGGCAGGGATTGTAAGGATGGGGGAGGCTTGTGGGTCCTGGGATGGAAGCACAAATGATTGCTGGTCTCTCATCCTCTCCAATGTTTTACAGATACCACATGATGGATGGTGTTCTGGACCCCGCAGGAGCTGCCCTTGCGGTAGCATTGGCCGTCGAGGCGGCCAGACACTGGAGGAGGCGACAGCAGCACCACCAATAGAGACTTGAGGCTGCAGCCCATGTGCAGGGTCCCACCCCACACCCTGAGGACCCGGCTGCCCATCAGGCCAGGGAAGGGCCCAAAAGTGAGGCCGGCGACGGCCCAAGGTGTACCAAGGCGTTGGTCATTAGAGCTGTCACACAGCATATGCCACAGGAGGATCCGCCTCAACGAGGAGACAGTGCGGCACCTGTACCATGTCCTTGCGGATGTGGCACCACGTGGAGGAGGAGAATAGTCAAGGTCACCACAGCCCTGAACTTTTCTGTACCGGGCTCATTCCAGGGTTTGAGCGGGGACTTGTGTGGCATAGCCCATCCACAGGTGCATCCGTGAAGTCACTGTTTGCCCTGTCAGCTGACTATATAAACTTTGACTTGGACCAGGCACATCAAGATGGTGGCAGCAGGCTGCTCTGCCATCGCCAGGATGTCCCAGGTCCAGTGGGTAATAGGTGGCATGCATGTCGACTTGCACACACCGGCATTAACATTAACAGAAAGGGTTTCCACTCCCTGAATATTTAACTTGGTGCAATCACCACCTCAAGATAATGTGTGTGCACACTTTCTAGCTCCATCCTGGGGCAGTTGGAGATCCTCGGCATCTTCGAGGGCCTCCCACGATGCCCGGTTGGCTCCTGGGGGATAAGGGGTACCCGCTGAGGTCCTGGCTAATGGCGTCAGTATGGAGGCCAGAGACCAATGCGGAGACCCAATATAACAACGCCCATGCTGCTACCCGAGCTGTCACTCATCAGTGCATCGGAATGCTGAAAATGCAGTTCTGATACCTCGACTGCTCTGCAGTACACCCCCCGAAGGATCGCCCGCTTTGTGGAGATCTACTGTGCCTGCCACAACCTGGCACAGCAGCTGGGTGATGTGCTGGAGGTGCAGGAAGAGGACACGTGGCCTCGTCTGAGGGGGAGGTTGAGGAAGCAGGACCAGGAAGGCCTGGAGGTCGATCCCAGGGAGGACCCGCAGGAGCAACCAGAGGATAGAGGACAGATGGCATTGGCGAGGGTCCTACATGCCCGGAGGACAAGGGAGGCCCTCATCCTCACCCGCTTCTCATAAGATATGGCTTTGTCTGTTATCTCACCCCTCCCTCCCCGCTTCCAACCAACCAACCCCCCCCCCCCAACCATTCCCCCTTCCCCCACCCAACCACCCATTCCCACCACCTCGCAATCAACCTGTTCCACGCTCCCAGGGCCTGTGCAACATCATGCCAGGGTGATGGGCCTGTCAGTGGGTCAATATACAAGGCAGGAGGGTGATGATAACCCACTGTGAGCTGAGCACTGATGCTCCTCAATCTATGCCACAGTCTGACTCCTGTCTGTCTGCTGACAAACTCACACCCATCACCTACACATGGTATGCCTCAGCGACCAACATCTAGGACCACAGTGGCCGGGGGTGCTGGGCCAGGGGAGAGTGGAGGGAAACTGCGTGAGGGGGTTCAGTCCAGACTCGCAGTGCAGAATAACGTGACAGAGACTTCACATGTGTCGGGTGTAGCGTGTTTTGATGATGTACAATGGTGACCCCTAACTGTCGCTAGCTACCGATGGTTCCACTCATCCCTCATCCCCAATGCCCTCTGTGATCCTCAAACTACTTATCCCTCTCTGCCACTACATCTAGGTGTGTCCCCAAGATGCACATCGGAGGTGGAGGCAGCCTGTAGGGGGGCTCTGGTTTGGCCTCCAGCCCTCCCTCCTCCCGGCCGGTGCCCATAGGTCCCTGGAGGTCACCTTGGCAGAGAGGGCTGGCTGGCATGAGCTCCAGAGGCTGCTGCATCATTTAGCTCTACCAACCCTGGCGGCTTCCCATTGTCTGCACCATGGTGCCAACGCCCTCAGTGATGCCCCACTGTGACCGAGCCATGCCCCACAGTGCTTAACCAATATCCATCTGAGACTGGGGCGTGGTCCTCAGAAACTGGGACAGCCCCAGAGCACCTCGGCAAGGTCCACCTGTATCAGGGACACATCTCTCAGCAAGGGGGACATGCTGTCGAGGCCCTCAGCAATGGCCATCATTGACTGAGCAACGCCTTGGACACAACCATTCATGGTGCTGACGTTGTGCCCCCGGCTTTCCACTGCGGTCGCCCCCATGTGGAATCGGTTTAAGAGCTGCTCCCCCTCATTAGCAGGGAACTGCGAATCAGCTGGCAGGATAGTCATTTCTGGCGTGAGGCCCACGGGCCATCATTACCGGCCCTAATTGGTGGTCTTGACAGGTCGCTGTCGGGAAGCACCCGGCAATTCTCGCTCACTATCGCACTTAGAAGCTTTTCTCTTACATTGGCCCATTATGTTGATGTGGGAAAAATTAGTCACAAACACATATTTTTCACAAAAGCACCCTTTAGTAATGCTGATTCAGTAGCACAACCAGGTGTGACCTGATAAAGGTCTCTGAGGAAATGAAAGTTTGAGAAAATGTTTCCATTTGGGGGAGGAACCAAAACCTGAGTTTGGAATAACCACCTAGCGTGGCCCAGGCATCCCGATATCCAGTGAGGGGCATTAGGGAGAATAATTACAAATTGAAAAGCTTATTTCAGCTATGCAATCAACTGAGTGATTGATTACACTGTTAACCATTAAATGTTTTTTTAAAATATTTTTATTAAGGTGTTTGCAAAATGTTTAGAAGAATAACAAAAACAATAACATTGACATGGTAAAATAAATATTTCCCCACCCTACCCAATCTTCACGCACCTCAACCATCTAACACCTATCCGCCCCCCTCCCCTTCAGAATGCTGCTTCTGCTAATATTTTAATTTTCCCAGAGAAAGTCGGCGAATGGCTGCCACCTCCGAGAGAACCCCAACATTGACCCTCTTAAGGCAAACTTTATTTTCTCGAGGCTGAGAAACCCAGCCATGTCACTAACCCAGGTCTCGACACTCGGGGGCTTCGAGTCCCTCTACATTAACAGGATCCATCTCCGGGCTACCAGGGAGGCAAAGGCCAGAACGTCGGCCTCTTTCACTCCCGGATCTTCTGACACTCCAAAGATCACTACCTCTGGACTCGGCACCACCCGAGTTCCTAGCACCGTGGACATTGCCTTCCCCAACCCCTGCCAAAACCCTCTGAGCTTCGGGCATTCCCAGAACATATGGACATGGTTTGCTGGGGTTCCTGCGTACCTCGCACATCTATCTTCTACCCCGAAAAACTTGCTCATCCTTACCGCCGTCATGTGTGCCCGGTGGACCACCTTGAATTGTATTAGGCTAAGCCTGGCGCATGAAGAGGAGGAATTGACCCTGCTTAGGGCGTCCGCCCATAGACCCGCCTCTAACTCTCCACATAGCTCATCCTCCCACTTGCCCTTAAGCTCCTCCACCAGGGTTTCCTCCGCCTCCAACAGCTCCTGGTAGATATCCGACACCTTCCCCTTCCCCACCCAGGTACTGGAAACTACTCTGTCCTGTATCCCCTGTGGTGGCAGCAGCGGAAAGGCCGGCACCTGCTTTCTCAGGCAGTCTCGCACTTGCAAATATCTAAAACCATTCCCTGGCGGCAGTTTAAATTTATCCTCCAGCGCCTTCAAGCTGGGAAAGCTCCCATCTATAAACAGATCCCCCATCCTTCTAATTCCTGCCCTCTGCCAGCTCTGGAACCTGCCATCCAGCCTGCCCGGTACAAATCGGGGTCCAGACCGACGTACCCTCCACCTTCTTATCCCTCCTCCATTGCCCCCAGATCCTCAATGCCGCCACTACCACCGGACATGTGGAGTATCGGGCCGGCGAGGACGGCAGAGGTGCCATTACCAATGCTCCCAGACTGGTGCCTTTGCCTGACGCCGCCTCCAACCGGTCCCATGTCGACCCCTCCACCATTACCCACTTCCTAATCACGGCGATGTTAGCCGCCCAGTAGTAGTTGCAGAAGTTCGGCAGCGCCAACCCACCCTCCCCCCGACTGCGCTCCAACAACATTTTCATCACCCGCGGGGTTTTATTCGCCCACAAAGCCCAAAATGATCTTGTTTACCCGTTAGAAAAAGGCCTTAGGGATGAAGATGGGGAGGCACTGAAAGACAAACAGAAATCTGGGGAGGACCGTCATTTTCACGGCCTGTACCCTCCCCGCCAGTTACAACGGGAGCATGTCCCATCTCTTAAAGTCCCCTTCCTTTTGTTCTACCAACCGGGATAGATTAAGCTTGTGCAGTGCCTCCCATTTCCGAGCCACCTGGATTCCCAGATAGTGAAAGCTCTTCCTTACCATTCTAAGCGGCAGCTCTCCCAGTCTCTCCTCGGGCCTCCAGCCTGAATCACGAACATCTCGCTCTTCCCTATGTTCAACTTATACCCCGAAAAACTGCCAAATTCCACCAAGATCAGCGTAACCTCCCCATCCCCTACAACGGATCCGAAATGTACAAAAGCAAATCGTCCGCGTAGAGCGAGACCAGGTGCTCCATCCCGCCCACCGCCCCGAACCAGCCCCTGCCAGTTCCTCAAAGCTCTTAGCGCCATGGCCAGTGGCTCTATAGCTAGAGCAAACAGTAATGGAGAGAGGGTGCACCCTTGCTTCGTCCCTCGATGTAATTAAAATACCCTGACCTCAGCCGGTTCGTACACACGCTTTCTGCAGGCGCCGGGTAGAGCTTCCGCACCCAGCCAATAAAGCCCTCACCAAACCCAAATCTTCCCAGCGCCTCCCACAGGTACACCCACTCCACCCGATCAAAAGCCTTCTCCACATCCATCACTACCACCACCTCCGCCTCTCCTCTTTCTGAGGGCATCATAACAACATTTAAAAACCTCCTAACGTTGGCCTTGTTGCCTGCCCTTAACGAATCCCTTCTGGTCTTCTCCTATCACCCCTGGAACGCTGTCTTCTATCCTTGTGGCCAACAACTTGGCATCTACATTCAAAACCGAGATCGGCCTATATGACCCACAGTGCTCAGGATCCTTCTCCTGTTTAAGAATAAGTGAAATCAAGGCCTGCGACATTGTCGGGGGGAGGATTCCCTTCTCTCTAGCCTCATTATATGTCCTCACCAGCAGTGGGCTCAATATCTCTGAGAACTTCTTATAAAATTCCACCGGGTAGCCGTCCGGCCCTGGAGCTTTGCCCGACTGCATGCCCTCCAGCCCCTTGATAATTTTCTCAATCTCAATTGTGGCTCCCAGCCCCACCACCAAGTCCTCCTCCACCCTCGGAAACCTCAACTGATCCAGAAATTGCCTCATCCCCTCCACTCCGACTCATATAATTTACTGTAAAATGTTTTCAAAACTTGGTTCACCCCCCTGGGTCCAAGACCATGTTACCATCCCTATTCTTCACTCTACCAATCTCCCTGGCCACCTCTCTCTTCCTAAGCTGTTGCGCCAACATCCTACTCGCCTTTTCCCCGTACTCATAAACCGCCCCTTGACCTACCTCAACTGTTCCACTGCTTTCCTGTGGTCAGCAACTCAAACTCCGCCTGTAACGTCCGCCACTCCCTCAGGAGCCCCACGTCCGGGGCCTCCGCGTATCTCCTGTCCACCTGGAGTATCTCCTCCACTAATCTCTCTCTCTCACCCGTTCCCCCTTTTCCCTGTGGGACTGAATCGAAATGAGTTCCCCTCTAACAACTGACTTCAGAGCGTCCCAAACCGTTACTGCAGATACCTCTCCCGTGTCATTTGTTTCCAGGTAGTTCTGGATGGACTTATTCACCCGCCCGCAGACCGTTTCATCCGCTAGCAACCCCACATTCAGTCTCCATAACGGACGTTACCCTCTCTCCTCAGTAAACCGCAAAGCGACACAATGTGGGGTCGCCGAGTATTCCGTCCCCGCCACTTTCGGTATTAGCACCCTGCTCAGGACAAAAAAGTCAATACGCGAGTAAACCTTGTGGATGTGAGAATAAAAAGAAAACTCCTTCGCCCTTGGCCGTGTAAACCTCCATGGGCCAATACCCCCAGCTGCACCATAAAGTCCTTCAATTCCTTTGCCACAGCCGGCCTTCTCCCTGACATGGATATTGACCGGTCCAATTCCGGATCAATGACCGTGTTAAAGCCCCCCCCCCCCATTGAAGTGTTGGCTAGTGTAGACTTGAGAGATGAACAGACATTTCCAACACTGATGAAGGTTCAACTCAATTTTATCAACTACTTCTAACTAACACACAATGACTGTGGGTCGAAATGATGCTAACTTAAACTAGAGACCTAAGTCTTGTCTAAACCAGTTGATTCTGTCAGCACATGTTGTAAGTCTGTGCTGGGCTGGATGAGTTATTGTTACACTCAGAGGCAGCACACAGAATGAACGGGAACCATGGTGCCCTCTGCCTTTATAGTGTGTGTATTCTAACTGGTGATTGGCCGCGGTGTTTGTACATGTTGATTGGTCCCTGTGTGTGTCCATCAATGTGTGTCTGCACCATGATATACTGGTGTATATTATGGCACCCATGACCAGGTTATGTGACTCTAAGTCCGGGATCTTACCTAGCACACGCCTGATGAATTCCACGTCGTGCCAGTTCGGAACATATATGTTCATGAGCACCACTCATACACCCTCCAACCTTCCACTCACTATCATATACCTAGCCCCCTTATCTGACACGATTCTCCCAGCCTCAAACGCCACTCGCTTACGAATCAAAATTGCTACTCCCCCTGGTCTTTGAATTCAGCCCTTAGTGGAAACACGTGGCTAACCCATCCCTTTCTCATTCTCGTCTGACCTATGACCTTTAGATGTGTCTCTTGGGGCATTGCCATGTCTGCCTTCAGCTCCCTTCAAGGTAAACACAACCATCTGGTGAACAAGCGAGCCCCCTTGACCGGCCCATTCAGTCCTCTCACATTCCACGTAATCAGCCTGGACGAGGGGCTTCCAACCACACCCCCTCCCCCCAACCAACTAGCCATCACTCCTTTTAGGCCAGCCCCGAGCCCACGCACCCCGCGTCCCCAAGTACCCCCTTGAGCAGCAGCCATTCCCGACCTCCCAGTTATTCCCCAATAATAGTTCCTCCCCTGTCAGCAAAACGGCCTCCCTCCCCTTTCCCCCCCACCCCCCAACAGCACCAGAAACTTCATCCCCCAGGTCACGTATCAGCTTAACACTTGCTCACCCCCCACTGTGCTTCTGAGAGTCAGCTGAGCCCTGCTGACCCTGATAACCTCCGCCCCTGGCATCAAACAGTCTGTCTCCCTATTGTTCGAACCTCTCTCCCCACATGAATAAACATTATAACTGCATCACATTCCCCAGTAACTAAACAGCAGCAAAAAAAAAGAAGAAATTAACATATACCAGTGAAGAGACAATCACTTAAAACAAAACCCAGTCTCCCGAAGAATGGCTCTAACTTCAAGACACCCTCCCCCCCGCATCAAACCCCTGCAAGACAAAGCACCCTCCAACCCTCACCGCAGCCCATTATTTCACCCAGCACGACATAAGATGAATTTTAAAAAAAAAAGTACAGTATTACGAACCACCGATACAAAACTTCTCCACAGCTTAAATGTTCTTTAAATCGTCTCCAGCTTCTTTTCTTTAATGAATGTCCATACATCGTCCGTCATCTCAAAATAAAAGTCCCGTTCCTCGTGCGTAACCCACAGCCGCGCTGGGTACAGCATCCCGAACTTCACCCCCTTCTTGAAGAGGGCCGCCTTTGTCCGATTGAACCCAGCCCGTCTCTTGGTCAACTCCGCTCCCAGGTCCTGATGAATACGCAACTCACAGTTCTCCCACTTTCTGCTCCGTTCTTTCTTGGCACACCGCAAGACGTGTTCCACATCCGTAAAATGGTGAAAACGTACCACCATGGCCCTCAGCGGGTCATTCGCTCTGGGCTTCCTCGCGAGGGCTCTGTGCGCTCTCTCCATCTCTAGGGGCCGAGGGAACGTCCCAGCCCCCAACAACTTCTCCAGCATGTCCGACACATAAGCCCTCGCATCCGATCCCTCAATGCCTTCAGGGAGGCCAATAATTCTGAGGTTCTGCCTCCTGGACCTATTCTCCAGGTACTCCAGCTTCTCCTGCATCCTCTTCTGGCGGTCATCCAACACCTCCACCTTGTTCTCCAGCGCGGTTATATAGTCCTCCTGATCGGATAACCTTTGTTCGATCTCCTGTATCGTTTTCCCCTGGGTCTCCTGATTCAAGACTACTTGATCAATCGAAGCCTTGATCGGGTCCAGTGTATCCTTTTTCAGCTTGGCGAAGCAATCCTCGAAAAACTTCACCAACTGCTCCATCGACCACTGTGCCGTCTCTTCTCGGCCCTTGCCCTCCACCATGCTGTCCCGCGATACCAGCTCCACTTGCTTCTTACTGCCAGGACTGAGTCGTTTCACACAGCCACTTCTGGTCCAACTCTCCATACACCAGAGAGGGAATCTTCCTTACTGTAGCACAGTTCACCGATTTATTCCATAAAATCCGGGAAAAGTCGGGGGAAAAGGTCCGAAAGTCCGTTACAGGCGGGAGCTATCGAATGTGCGACCTACTCCTCCATGGCTGCCACCGGAAGTCCCAACCAGTAAATGTTGACATCACAGTTAACATAAGATTTTGTATGTGTTCTGACCCCGGGCGAAATTTTCCGATCCCCCGCAGGGACGGAGAATCGCCCGAGGCCAGCGTAAATCCTGCCCCCGCCGTGGCCGGAATTCCCCGCCACCCGGGAATCGGCAGGGGCGGGAATCGCGCCCCGCCGGTTGGCGGGCCCCCCGCGCCGGTCGGCGGCCGCCCTGCGGCGATTCTCCGGCCCGCGATGGGCTGAAGTCCCGCCGCTCTCAGGCCTCTCCCGCCGACATGGTTTAAACCACCTCTGGTGCCGGTGGGAGCAGGCGGTGAGAGCGGGCCCCGGGGTCCTGGGGGGGGCGCGGGGTGATCTGACCCCGGGGGGTGCCCCCACGGTGGCCAGACCCGCGATCGGGGCCCACCGATCGGCGGGCAGGCCTGTGCTGTGGGGCACTCTTTTTGTTCCGCCGCCGCCACGGCCTCCACCAGGGCGCAGGCGGAAGAGACTCTCTCCACCGCGCATGCGCCGGGGTGACGTCAGCAGCCGCTGATGCTCCGGCGCATGCACGGACTTACGCCGACCGGCGAAGGCCTTTCGATAGCCCCGACGCCGGTCGGCGTGGCGCCAAAGGCCGTTGGCGCTGGCCGGTGGAGCGGGAGCCACTCTGGTGCGGGCCTAGCCCCTAAATGTGCGGAGAATTCCGCACCTTTGGGGAGGCCCGACGCCGGGTAGGGGAGAATCCCGGCTCCCATTCTCTTCATTTGGCCACAGAGCTACATTTGGCACAACTGTTCTTCCATTTTGAAAACAAAAAAAATCCTTGGGTTGTCACCAATTCTTTTAAGTCCGTACCTTTTATTGGTTTATCATCCATTCCTGGTCCCAGAATCACCACATAATGTGGGGCTGGAATCAGACCAGGTAAAGGTATCATGTTCTTTTCCCTATGGGATAAAAGTGAATTTGTTTGATCCTTATGGACTCCAGCAGCTTTCATGATTGTTCTGTCTCACAACATTATACGCCATCACCTTCTTGTGGATGGGAACGCGTTCCCATTAGGGCTTGCCCATTTAGTATTGCTTAGTGTATGTTGATTTTATGTTCGCATTGAAGCTCAAGGTCTTCTCCTCAACACTGTTGATATTGTGATCCAGATTCTGTACCTATCTCAAGGTAAACACAATCATCTGGCATCGTACAAATCCACATATTATCAGATTTAAGAGAACATAATTCTATACGTTTTCCACAATAAGATTTTAACTCAATCTCTGGGCTTCTGATCCAATGTCATAACTGCCGATGATCCAATAGAAGTCTTTAAGGTAATGAAAGGGTTTCCAAAACTGGAAGCCATAAATCTAAGATAGTCATTAATGTAAGGCAGCACATCTTAAAAAAATGCCGGCGGCCCGTCTCTGAATGCTTACAGATACATTTTACTGATGATAAAATTATGGGCCACTTGCCTGAAAGTTCTCTCTCCATGAACGTCAATGCAGCCAAAACTCTAACTCAAGTCCCATTCATCATTCTTAGCTGTGCTTACTAATCTACATTGACTCCTCCTCCACTAACATCTCATTATAATTTTTATAATTTAATTATGAACGCACAGCCCTACCTCCATCTTATAACCCTCTGAAAACTGCTTTCTTCTAAATCTGGCCTCCTGGGCATTCCTCTTTTCTTTTACCCATGACTGGCAGCCCTGCCTTCACCTCTCTAGGCCCAAGCCTGGGAATTCCTTTAATAAACCTCCCGGCGTCTGAACCTCTTATTCTTGTTTGAAAGTGCACCTTTAAGCGTACCTTTTTAACCAAACTGTTAGTCAGCTAATCTATTGAGCTGAATTTTCCTAGCCTCGAGAGAAAGGGCTGGGAAAATAAGAGGGGGCCGTGTCAAGAGGCAGGAGGGGCTCCTCCATGCATTCCCACTGCTGGGGATGCATACCAGCGGTGGGCAGGAATGCAGATTAGCCACCCACCCCAATTTCCAAAATTAAGGCCCCAGTTGTGGGCAATATTCCAGCTTTGTCAGTGGTGGAGTAACCCCACCACCACATGCTAAAGCCATCAGTTTAATGGAAGTGAATTTCCTGCAGCAGTCTGTCAGGACGTTGAAATCAAAGATTCCGTGCCCCAAAAAAAGGGCTCGGGTATCAAAGGCCAACTCCACAACCCCAACAGTCCAACTGGAGGGGTTTGCCCTCCAATCCAAGGGCCTACCCTCTTCTCCCACTGAAATAATGATGCCTCCAATTTCAGGCACCCTTGCAGCCTGCTACCTGCCTCAACAGCACAAATTCCCCAGGTCAGGCTGCCAAAGTTCCACTCTTGCTGGCTCTCGAATGGAGGCAATTGCACCTTAATAGGATGGTGAGCGCAGAGAATTGAGAAGCCAACTGCAGGAAAATATTTTCACTGGTCGGTCCCCCGGCTAGTGGGATCTCCATTTGGTCCCAATGTTGGGGTCCTGAAGCCTTTGGGAAAATACCGCTCAAAGTTTCCTTCATTGGTGTGGTGTTAATTTCGTTGGTATGTTTTACCTCATTCAATATTAATGCAAGTTGTCAATTAGCTGCCCATTCTACAAGTTCTGCTACCCACCAGGAATAGAGGATCACTGAATCATTTTTACTGACTCCACATTTTCTAGTTTAATTCTTCAGCAGGCATGAAACTAATTACACAGACCAGGAGAATTGGTGACCGATGCGTGAGAAGACATTGCGATGACCCAAAGCATAAAACTGGGAGATTTATCACAACTCTGGGAAACCAATAGCTGGAATAGTGCACACACTGATAGAGTGAAATATCCCTACCATTGCCTTTGGAAGTCAGACAAAAGAATGATATAATAGGGAGTTTATTATGGGTGGCATTATAAAACACATACTTGTGAGCATAACTAGTATAAAACCAGTAAAATAAAATTGCTTAAAATGTTATTAATGGCCTTAAATCTACTTGAAGTAACTTGAGCCGTGGCAATTTGGAAGAAGAGAAAATGTCAAGTCAGAGCAGAAAAGAAAGTGCCTCAAAATATATATCATCTCCAGGATGGGATTACAGGCCTCCTGAGGAAAGGAAGATGAGGCCCAGCAATAAGCCAGCTCACTAAAAAAGGAGAAGGAGGGGGAAGAAAACAACAGAATAATACTGATCAGCTACTGCCATGGCAACAGCTTCCAGTGAACAAGATAGAACCAAAGTCTGCTCGATGAAGGTTTACATGCACACGAACCGCCATCAAGGGAAAAAAAAACACCAACTTTAACAGTGCCGTTTTTGTTTGAACGAAATGTCATCATTGGCAAACCTAATCCAGTCAGATCATCGTTTCTCGTTGTCTCGGATTACATAGAAATTCCAACAAAGTGAACTTTTCATTTAATCAGTCATGTTCGACAGGAGCTTTAGTCATAATTCCATGTGCTCACACAATTTCAAAGCCCTTACTCCCCTTTTTTTCAATTACCTATTTAAGCTAATCTTAGATGCCGACATGCTTTATCTATCAATCGTTACCTCCAATGCACTCTATAGCCTTTGCAGCCAGGCAGCACGGTCACATAGTGGTTAGCACTATGGCTTCGCAGGGTCCCAGGTTCGATTCCTGCTTGAGTCACTGTCTGTGCGGAGTCTGCACATTCTCTCCGTGTCTGCGTGGGCTTCCTCCGGGTGCTCCGGTTTCCTCCCACAGACCAAAGATATGCAGGTTAGGTGGATGCTAAATTGCCCTTAGATTAGATGGACTTTCAGGGTTATGGGGACAGGGTGAAGGTGTGGGCTTAAGTAGGTGCAGACACGATGGGCCGAATGGCCTCCTTCTGCACTGTAAATTCTGTGAGATAACACATGGTCCTTTTGCTCTTGGCCTTATTTAGTTTTTTTGCTTCATTCAGTAACAAGATGTGAGTGTGACTCACAAGGCAAATATTGGTTGCCCATCCTTCATTGTCCTTGAGAAGGTGGAGGTGAGCTGCCCTCTTGAACTGCTGGTGTAGGTGCACATGGTGTAGATGCACCCCCGGTGCTGTAAGGGAGGGAGTTCCAGGGTTTTGACCCAGTGACAGTGAAGGGACAGATCAGGAAAGTGTGAACTGTGAAGGGGAGCTTTGAGATGGGGGTGCCAGGACATCTGCTGCCTTTCTTGTTCTAGGTGGCAGAGTTCACAGTTTTGGGAAGTGCTGCAAAAAAAGTTTGACTCATTGCATCAATGCATTTTGTGGATGGGAAATGATGCACATTGCGCTGGGAGTGGACAGAATGAACTGTTACGGTGGCGGTAGTGGAGCCAATCATGCCATCTGCTTTATCCTGAATGGTGTCAAGCTTCTTGGATGTTGTTAAAGTTGCACTCATCCAGAAATGTGGAGAACACTACATCACACTGCTGACCTGGCTTATGCAAGGAACGACTCTAAATAATGGTTCTCCCAAGATTCTCATTAACGTAAAGTTATCTCGGATTTTTTGGTCCCACACTTGATCAAATGTTGTCAAAGGCTATCACTTTGACCTCACCTCTGGAATTCATCTTGCCTGTGCTTGAATCTAGACTATAATGTGTTCTGACTTTAGGGTGCTATGAGTGCCCTTAGAACACTCAAATGTTGTCCATGGTGCCAGAACCTAGACAGATGTTTCTGTCCAGGCTAACCATGAAGAACTCATCAGAGTGCGATACCAGTAATCATGATCTCAATTTGCTGGGTGCGATCAAACACATCCAGCCAGGTGATGCGACGATGCCGATAAGTCTCGCGAAAGACCTCTCGGAATGACTTGCGAGATCTAGCGAGATCTCGCAAGATGTCACAATCTGGATCTCGCCCTTACTGGGCGGGATCCAGATTTACGTATTTAAGTGAGCAGTTAGGCTCATTTAAAAATGTCTGCGCCAGATTCTCCCACCGCCATCTAATGCCTCTCTAACACCCGCGCCTGCGAGACCTCACCATGGCACCGTTTAGCACTGGCCCAGACAAACATGGACCACGCGTAAAGACACTTGGGGGGGAGGGGTGTCTCCCACACCAACAGAGGCCTCGAGGTGGTCAGGCTCTGGGCACTCTTGCTGCCACCTGGGCACCTTGGCATTGCCAGGCTGCAACAATGCGAAGGTTGCCAGGTTCCTCATGCCAGGGATCAGGCCTGGGGTGCCCTGCCCTTGTGAGGGAGGTGGCTCGAGGATCCCCAAACAGTTAAGCTGGGTCGTTGGGGGGGGGTTCCAAAAGCCACTGTGGTCATCAGTGTAGAAAATGAAGGCAAGTGTAGCTTCACCAAGGCCAAAATAAAAAAGAGTTCCATCGGATTGTGGGATCCTACTTGGCGCTGCAGGCTCCGAGAAACACCCCGCTAAGTGCCCCAAAACAAGACTGTTTTTTCCCGTAAATCGCGCCCTATATCTCCCAACAGGGTTATCCTCCCTCTACCACTAACCATCATAGCATCCACTTAGCCACAATGTAAAAATAAAAGGCACCACAAAATAAACATTTTAAACCAAATTTATAAATGAAACCATGCCATACTGCATACAAAAGACAATGAATCACTTTTGTGCAATCCCTGAGTGTCTGCTTTCTGTCTGCCTTTGACAGTTTATACACTTCTACAGACTGCTATCCTACGTGTTTGCATCATGGCTGATGTAAGGCGTCTGACTTACAGTGGTGGAAACTGCAGATGGCCTTGGAGGACAACTGCAGAGCATTTGTGGGCCTGGAAAGCCTGGTTTTGCATTGCTCCTCCGCAGCATGGGTGGCAGCAGCATGCACTGGCTGGCTGATTGACAGCAGCCATGGCACTGGTGGAGTGCCTCAGCAATCTTCTGTTGGAGAGCAGTTTTCTGGACTGATGTGACAGTGATGATGATTTCTGCTTGTGCTACAATAGAATCTGCAGCACGACCATTAGATACTGCATTTTGATTGGGTCCAAATAGAGTTGGCCATCACTTGCATGTTGGAAGTGATAGGCTCCATATTCTGTGCCAAGTTGATGCTGGAATCCCCTAAGCTCTTTGATGTTGAGTGCAGACTATCTGGCAGTTTTCCAATACCTCAAACACTCCATCCGTGTTTTTTGTAGTCTCCCCATCAAAGTGCTCATTTGAGTCCTTTGTCAGGCTCCCACTCCAACGAACTAGCATCTACACTATCCCATCCTCTGATCTGACTCACTCAACCCAGTCTCTCAGTAGGCACAGATCCCACTTGTAATCTATGTAAGCTAGTAGCTGTGAAAGCAAGCAACGTGCTGTGGCATCATCTTCATTAACCCTGTGGTCTTCTTCCACAGCCTTACCAAGTTGCACTTCTTGGGAACTTGAAAAGCTAAAGCTGGGTCTTGGTGCACGGAGAGGGGAAATGTAAGGGGTACATGTTTACACTCTCTGCAGCTTTTTAATCCAAAGTGTTGTGAAAAGCCGAGTGTGAGAAGCAAAACTGTGCTATTTCCTCCATGGGGGTTAGGACATGTTGGTACATTGGTTCCCCTCTGATTATCTCCCACTGCTTTCGGTTGTGCTCCATCCTGTCCTGTGCCAGCGAGTGTGGTGCAATCTGTTTGCCTAGCATGGTTAAATAGCTGGCAATGTTTACAAGTTGTGAGATGTGGGTGCGAGGCTGACAGCAGTGCTAAGTGTGTGAGAGCAAAGTGAAACAAATGAATGTTAGGAATGAGTCCTGATTGATGGAGATTGTTGATCGGTGTGTGAATGTGACGTGGTGATTTTAGCCACGTCTGTGGTGAGTTGTAGAGTTGGTAAGACGTGGTCTTTGAAAGTTCATTCACCATCTATGTGAGGTTTTTGAATTTATTGTGGCACTGCACACTTGCCTTCTGGCATTGACCTCCATCGTTAGCAACACCCACTATCTTTCTACCATGTGTCTGGAGAGACCCCCACAGATACAGAACATAGAACTTACACTGCAGAAGGAGGCCATTCAGCCCATCGAGTCTGCAGTGGCCCATGGAAAGAGCACTCCATTTAAGCCCAACACCCCAGTAACCCCACCTAACCTTTTTTTGGACTCCCTGCCTGATTTAGTGTGGCTGCTAGAGCTACCTCTGAGGTGTCGCTCTCAACTTGGAATGGAGTGGATTCATCCACCGCCCGCATGGCCGCTTTGGCGATGTCCTCCTTGATGTAGTTGAAGGCCTGGCGAGCCTCAGCTGACAGGGGAAATCGTGTGGCCTGAAAGAGTGGGCGGGCTTTGTCCGCATATTGAGGGACCCACTGGGCGTAGTAGGAGAAGAAGCCCAAGCACCGTTTGAGGGCCTTGGGGCAATGGGGGAGGGGGAGTTCTAAGAGGGGGCGCATACGGTCCTTGTCTGGGCCCACGACTTCGTTTTCCACAACGTAGCCGAGGATGGCCAGTCTGTTTGTGCGGAAAACACATTTCTCTTTGTTGTAGGTGATGTTTAATTTCTGTGCCGTCTGGAAAAAACGGTGGAGGTTGGCGTCGTGGTCCTGCTGGTCATAGCCGCAGATGGTGATATTGTCCAAGTACGGAAACGTGGCCCGTAGCCCGTACTGGTCCACCATTCGGTCCATTGCTCGTTGGAACACCAAGACCCCATTAGTGATGCCGAAGGGGACCCAGAGGAAATGGAAGAGGCGGCCATCGGCCTTGAATGCCGTGTAGTGGCGGTCCTCCGGGCGGATTGGGAGCCGGTGGTATGCAGACTTCAGATCCACCGTGGAAAAGAGCCAATACTGGGCGATCTGATTTACCATGTCTGCAATCCTGGGGAGGGGATACGCGTCGAGGAGCGTAAATCTATTTATGGTCTAACTATAGTCGACAACCATGCGGAATTTTTCCCCGGTCTTAACGACCACCACCTGAGCTCTCCAGGGACTATTGCTGGCCCCTATAATCCCCTCACTGAGCAGCCTTCGGACCTCTAATCTGATAAATACCCTAACCTGTAGGCTGTATCGCCTGCTACGAGTGGCTATGGGTTTACAGTCCTTTGTGAGATTGGCGAAGAGAGGAGGGGGGGAGATTCGCAGCATAGTGAGGCTGCAGATAGTGAGTGGGGGCAGGGGCCCGCCGATGCTGAGGGTGAGGCTCTTAAGGTTACATTGAAAATCTAGGCCTAATAAGAGTGGCGCGCAGAGTTTGGGCAAGACGTAGAGTTGGAATTTTGCATAGCTAGCGCCTCGGATTGCGAGTGTCGCGGCGGTGCGCCCCTGGATCTGGAAAGAGTGGGAGCCTGAAGCGAGAGAGATAGTTTGCCGCACGGGGAAAACGGGGAGCGAACAGCGTCTTGCCAGATCTGGGTGTATGAAGCTCTCAGTACTCCCGGAGTCGAAAAGGCATGGCGTGCTGTACCCGTTGATTTGGACCTCTGCCATCGAGCTTTGCAGATGCTTCGGGCGCAATTGGTCCAGGGTGACTGCGCTGAGTTGCGGGTAGTCGGCGGCTCGATTAGCTGTGCTGGAGTGGCCCCGTGATGACTGCCCTCTGAGTTCGTAGTCGTACTCTTCCGATGAGTTGTCCGAGCGCGGAGATGCAGGTCGGACCCGTGGATCGCACTTGGCAGGCGGCGAGGAAGATGGCGTCCAAGATGGCAGCCCCCATGGATCCCACGTGGCAGGAGGGGGCGGGGTCGGGACATAGGCCGCAGCGTTTCGGGCCCCACAGGCCTGCGAGTGTGGGGAGCGATTACTTTGTGCCGCTGGGGAGTTGGAAGCTGGGGCACTTTTTGCGAGGCACACTCTCGCATAGTGGCCTTTCCACCCGCAGCTGCTGCAGGTCGTGTTGCGGGCCGGGCAGTGCTGCCGCGGGTGCTGATTCTGGCCGCAGAAATGGCAGGCTGGAGCAGCATAGTGGCTGGGCGGCCGCGTGGCACAGGCCTGGGGGAGTCGCTGGTTGGGGGCCCATGATTGGGTCGCGGGGTCCACGGGAAACGAGGTGAGGCTGCGGAAAGAGACATCCATCGTGGTAGTAATTTCCGTAGTTGTTTCTAAGTCTTGGGCCCCCTTTTCCAGCAGTCTTTGGCGCGCATAATTAGACCTGAGGCCCGCTACAAAAACGTTGCGTACAGCAAGTTCTCTGTGTTCAGCCGCGGTAACCGCTTGATAGTTACAGTCATTTGATAAATTATTGAGCTCTCTTAGAAATTCGGCAAGTAATTCCGTAGGCCGCTGGTGGCGAGTCGTGAACACATGGCGTGCGTAAACTTCGTTAATGGGCCTCACATACATCTTATCGAGTATCGCTAGCGCTGTAGTATATGAACCGGCCGAGTTTAGTTGCGTAGAGATTCTGTGGCTCACCCTCGCATGCAGTAGACTTAACTTCTGTTCCTCAGTTGTTTCGGCTGTGCTCGCTTCTGCCAGGTTGGCCTTAAAACACCGCAGCCAGTGGGAGAAGATTTCTTTTGCCTCTGCATCCTGTGGGTCGAGTTCCAGGCGTCCAGGCTTGAGGGCTGATTCCATGATCGATCCTGACTGTTCTTAAGTAGATTAAATTGATGGAACCATCAATTCACGAGACACGTGCTTTCAGATATGAACATTGGTTTTAATCTACTTACTTCAGAGCCAGCCTGTTACCCGTTGAACTCACAATGAACTCAGGCTGGCTCTGGACACGGTTATTTATACAGCAGTCTAGGGGGAGGAGTCGTGGGCGGAGCCAAGGGTGGAGCCCTGTACAAACTCCTGAGCATTCCCAGAGCTACTCCCCCTAGTGGTCGGATAACGCTACTGCGCTTACAATAGTATTGGTAAATACAGTGTGAATTACCAAGTTACAGTCACCACAGGTAGGATAGTGGTAATGGCACTGGACTAAAAATCAAGAGGCCCAGGCTAATGCTCTAGGGTCACAGGTTCAAATCCCACCATTGCAACTGCTGGAATTTAAATTCAAAGAAATAATCTGGAATTGAAAGCTAGCATCAACAATGAAACTGACATTAATTGCTGGAAAAGCCCAAGTGGTTCTCTCATGCCCTTTATGGAAGGAAATCTGCCATCTTTAACCAGTCTGGCCGACATGTGACTCCAGATCCACAGCAATGTGGTTGACTCTCAACAACCGGTAGAAAGATAGTGGGTGTTGCTAACGATGGAGGTCAATGCCAGAAGGCAAGGGTGCAGTGCCACAATAAATTCAAAAACCTCACATGGATGGTGAATGAACTTTCAAAGACCACGTCTTACCAACTCCACAATTCGCCATGGACGCTGCTGAAATCACCACGTCCCATTCACCCTGAAATGGCTGAACAAGACACTCAGTTCAAGGGCAATTAGGGATGGGCAACAAATGCTGGCTCAGCCAGTGATGCCCACGTCCTGTGAAGGAATAAAAAAAAACATAGGCCTCCAGTGCCCAAAACTATGGAGTTCTTTCTCTCCCATGCTCTGTCAGTCTTCACTGTTTCCCAGATCAGATTCAGTTCTCGCATGACTGCCAACACTGCTCCTGCCAGATTGCATGCCCACCACCCAACCCACCCCCTCCAGCCCAACCTTTATGAGGCTAGATTTAAGCGGTGCTAGAAAATTGTGAATTTGGGCCCCCTGCTGATGTGTATAGCTAATGAATAGTGCGGTTAGCGCTAACTGCAAAGCTACAATTAAAATGAGTAGCCAGCACAAAGTTGGTATGCTGTCCGCATTACACTTAATTGCATATCATGACACCCGTGTCATTTGCAGAACTCCCATTCATGCACATATATCTGACTCATTGGGCTGGCTTTTAGGAGCCCCCCCCCCCCCCCCCCCCCCACCCCCCCACCCACCGACCCAGCCATCAAACTCACTGATGGGGGGAGCGTTAAATCCAACCCAATGGATATGGTGTTTTTTAAATGTCACTGGGCATGGTTGGATCAGCTGAGAGTGCTCTTGCCAGAATTGGTAAGTTTAAGCCCAATGGCCTAAACCCATAATCGAGGCTGACGCCATGCAGTAATGAAGAGGTCCTGTACTGTGTTGGTGCTTCTATCACTTTTTAGCTCCAAGGACTTGTATGCTTCCTCTATAAAGTGCACTCAGTACTGGCGATCCCATAGCACTATTCAAAGGTCAGAAAGTTGTTTTTGCCAGCACTCGTCTCCCAAGCGAGATTGATTAGATTTGTCATTAGGATGTTGCTGCTACAGAATGTGAGCCAAGTGATTGCAATTCCAGAGGTAATTAACTGGCATTTTCAGATGTTTCAATGTGAGAGGCTCCATAAAAGTACAAGTATTATTTGTGATCATACAATATAATGCAGAATGTTTGGAAATTTTTAGAAGATTACTTTTTTCTGAGCTTTATCTCTGGAAGTTTTACACATGGGTAGGCACCTCCCTTGGAGAGGGTTATATAAATTGGATAGAATCCATGGTATTGTAGACTGTTGGAAGGAATGTATGTGATGTGCCAACAGCTTTTTCTCTTTGCACACTTTTTAAAAAGTTCTTATTTCTAACATATGCCTGGACACATTACTTGTATCTAATGTCACGCACGTTCTTTCCATTGTATCCATTTCATTGATTAACTATCTGGCATGCTTGAATTGTTCTGCGGAATAGATGGCTGCATTTTGATGTTCAATATAAACCTTAGTTAGAAAAAAAATCAAAATCACGCCCTATGTACTTGGTCAGCCAGCAACGATAAGCGCCAGGATGGGATTTTTAGGTTTTGCAAGTGTTTTCCTTCATTCTTTGTCATTGTTAATGTATTTGGTAGCCAGCTGGGCTCATATGTAATGTCCTCTAACTGCAAAATACATAATTATAGCCATGTTTGCTCGTTCTGCAGCAGGATATTATTTTGGGAATGCTCCCAACCAAAATGTGCTAGTAGCATTGTGAAAACATATGCCTGGATTGCCCAGTGCAAGGCAGTGATACAATACATTTGCTGTTGAATGTAGTACATTACTATTGGCAACAGCCAGACCCTCACTGTGATTAGCACATATTATTACACATTATTAAAAACAGTGAATTGGCACTAAAATGATCAAATTTATTCAAGGGCCACGTGATATAGCCTGGCATGGGAAATGGAAAAAAAGTATACTGATACAAAATATTGATGCACTTGAAATTGAGTGTTTGAAATAGCAAAGACTTCAATCCCCAGCTCTAACCACAGCTCAGAGGTAACTCACCAGGCCAGAGACCACAACATCGTTCAGAACGGTTTTGCAGACGGCTTAATATTATTCTCTGCTTCAAGCGAAATCGGGCAAAACGCAAAGCCGGAGTTGACCTGATGCCATTAGTTTCCTGACAGGTCAAAATGGGTCCATCCAAGTCACTTGTCAATGGCTCAGCAAGTTGCTGCCAAGTGGAGCTGACTGTGAAAGGAAGGTCCCGAGGTTCGATCCCTCCTAAATGCTGTGTTTGCTGATATTAGCAGGAATAGTGGTTGAGCTGTTGTTAGCTTGTAATAGGATATTATCACATATCCATTTGTGGCACAGTGGTTAGCACCGCTGTCTCACAGCGTCAGGGACCCGGGTTCAATTCCAGCCTTGGGTCATAGAACAGAGAACAGTACAGCACAGTACAGGTCCTTCGGCCCACAATGTTGTACCGACCATTTATCCTAATCTAAGATCAACCTAACCTACACCCCTTCAATTTACTGCTGTCCATGTGCCTGTCCAAGTGTGGGTTAAATATCTGACTCCACCATTTCTGCTGGCAGTGCATTCCACGCACCCACCACTCTCTGTGTAAAGAATCTACCTCTGACATCTCCCCTATACCTTCCTCCAATCACCTTAAAATTATGTTCCCTCGTGACAACCATTTCCACCCTGGGGAAAGGTCTCTGGCTTTCCACTTTATCCATGCCTCTCATCACCTTGCACACCTCTATCAAATCATCTCTCTTCCTTCTTCGCTCCAGTGAGAAAAGCCCTAGCTCACTCAATCTTTCTTCATAAGACATGCCCTCCATTGCAGGCAGCATCCTGGTAAATCTCCTCTGTACCCTCTCCAAAGCATCCACATCGTCCTATAATAAGGCGACCAGAACTGGACACAATATTCCAAGTGTGGTCTAACTAGGGTTTTATAAAGGGGCAGTAAAACCTCGCAGCTCTTAAACTCATTCCCCAGTTAATGAAAGCCAACACACCATATGCCTTCTTAACAACCCTATCAGCCTGGGTGGCAACCATGAGGGATCTATGTACGTGGACCCCAAGATCCCTCTGTTCCTCCACACTTCCAAGAATCCTGCCTTTAACCCTCTATTCAGCATTCAAATTCGACCTTCCAAAATGAATCACTTCACATTTATCTAGGTTGAAATCCATCTGCCACTTCTCAGCCTAGCTCTGCATCCTGTCAATGTCCTGTTGTAAGCTGCAACAGCCCTCAACACTATCTACAACTCCCTCAACCTTTGTGTCATCGGCAAATTTACTCACCCACCCTTCCACTTCCTCATCCAAGTAGTTTAGAAAAACCATAAAGAGAAGAGGTCCCAGAACAGATCCCATCACTGGTCACCGACCTCCAGGCGGAATATTTTCCATCCACTACCACTCGCTGTCTTCTTTCGGCCAGCCAATTCTATATCCAGACAGCCAAATGTCCCTGTATCCCATGCCCCCTAACTTTCTGAATGAGCCTACCATGGGGAACCTTATCAAATGCCTTACTGAATTCCATATACACTACATCCATTGCCGGACCTTCATCAATGTATCTCGTCACATCCTCAAAGAATTCAATGAGGCTTGTGAGGCATGACCTGCCCATCACAAAGCCATGCTGACTATCTTTAATCAAACTATGTTTTTCTAAATAATCATAAATCCTATCTCTCAGAATCCTTTCCAATATTTTGCCCACCACAAACGTAAGACTGATGGGTCTGTAATTCCCAGGGATTTCCCTATTCCCTTTCTTGAACAGGGGAACAACATTCGCCTCCCTCCAATCATCCGGTACTACTCCTATGGAGAGTGAGGACGCAAAGATCATCGCCAACGGTGCAGCAATCTCCTCCCTTGCTTCCCGTAGCAACCTTAGGTATATCCCGTCAGGCCCAGGGGACTTATCTATCCTGATGCTTTTCAAAATTTCCAGCACATCCTCCTTCTTAATATCAACCTGTTTGAGTCTATTAACCTGTCTGTTCTCCTCGTGTCTGCATGGGGTTTGTCCGGGTGCTCTGGTTTCCTCCCACAGTCCAAAGATGTGCAGGTTAGGTGGATTGACCATGTTAAATTGCCCCTTAGTGCCCAACGGTTAGGTGGGGTTATGGGTATAGGGCGGGAAAGTGGGCCTAGTTTGGGGTACTCTTTCGGAGGGTTGGTGTGGACTTGATAGGCTGAATGGCTTCCTTCTGCACTGCAAGGAATCTATGATAACACTGTAGTCATTTATGCTATACCTCTAATACAAGTTTAAAGAATAGAAAACACATAGACATCTGGGGGGGACGATTCTCCGAGCCCTGCGTCGGGCCAGAGAATCATCGCAACTGTGTCACGATGCTGGCGCGCAATTTTCCGAGGTGCGGAGAAATGGCGCCATTTGCGCCGGCGCAGTTGGCATGGCACTGGCCGTGGGCCGCTGGAATCGGCGGGGCCGCCGATTCTCTGGCCTGGATGGGCCGAGCGGCCGCGCGAATACGACAGAGTCCTGCAGGCGCCGTTCACCCCTGGTCGCTGCCAGCGGCAACTCTGCGGCAGCCTGTGGGGGGACAGTCCCCGGGGGGGGCCTCCGATGGGGTCTGGCCCGCGATCGGGGCACACCGATCGCCGGGCTGGCCTCTTCCCCCCCCAGGCCTACTTTCCTGCGCTGCCGGTCCCTGAACACCGGCGCCATGTGGAGTCGGGGCCGGCGCGCTGAAGAAGTCCCCCGCGCATGTGCAGGTTTGCATGGCCCAACTGCGCATGCGTATGCGCAGGTTGGCGCAGCGCCCATTTGGCACCGGGAAGGGAGGCTGGAGCGGCGTTGGTCATCCCCGTGCCCGTTTTGCACCGTTGTGAACACTTGGCCTCCATTTTGGAGAATCGCCCCCCTGATTATTACTCCTTATTTATCAAATCAATGATGTAATACTGCTTCTTGTACAGTGCACAGGAAATTGTTACTGATTTTAACTCGTTGGGCAGAGCACTCACTGACATAACATAAACCTGTCACCATGAGCTCACACTAACCTTCGTAAAACTTGATCAAAGTCCCAGTGAGAAAGATGTGCTTGTTTGGTGAATTGGACATTTTGAATTCTCCCCCTGTGTACCCAGAAAGGCTCCAGAGTGTGGCAACTAGGGGATTTTTAGTCTCTTCGTTGTAGTGTTAATGTAAGCCTACTTGTGACACTAATAATGATTATTATTATCAAATACTACATCCAGTGTGATCTACACCACTATGTCCCAACTATTTCTAGTTATGTACATGAGCAGGCTTATCCACTACTCTACATTGTAAAATTATATGAATTAGAAGATTCCTTTCAAGTGTCTCACTGCAATGTCATCTGTTTCTTGTTCATTGTTCACTCTATCTAAGAAACTGTGGGTATCAGTTAGGACCTTTCCTCCTTATCTCTTTCCATTACATCCACAATGCGCTCTTACATACTGACTCCTCTATGGTCTCCTGTCTGGCTGTTTGCCTGCTACATTTCTTATCTCTTCCCACAAACTGTTAATGAGGTAATGTCTGCCATACTCCATGCCTGACCTCATAATTCTTACAACCGCTGCAGAATTAGTCTTTAATAAATGAGTATAAATGTCTTACATAAAGAATAGCTTGCTATGGCTATTCTATCTGCTACATCGACAGGGTTTACAAATGGCTCCAGATTAGAGAGGTAATAGGCCAGGTTTCTTACTCCTGATTGCTATCGGGTCACTCCCTGGAAGCAAACATGTGAGGGTTGATCCCAGACACACAGAGAACCAAAACCAGGCAAAGGAAATGTTCTGTTGACTCCTTGTCCAAGGCTGGCATTTCTGCTGAACCAGAATGTTCTTTTCATGAAGAAAGTAAAAGGTAATGTCACCATAGTCACCATTGACATGAATGACAGCCCATTGGAGATCAGGTGAGCTAACGACTCGGTTCCACAGTGATGCGGCTGCAGTAAACCAGTCACTCTAATATCATGACATGCATAATGGTCACTTTTGAGACTCTGAGAATCCCATGCTGCTGGACTCAAAGGAAAAGGCAATAACTTCTGAAAGCTCTGGGGTACGATTCTCTGTCCTGGGACGCCCGGAATGCGTTCCCTGATGGGAAATCAGGCGTCGGGGGGAATTTGTGATCAACACAATGCTCTGGCCACCGATGGCGGCTGGAAGGAGGACTATGCTGCACGCCAGGGGTAGCATGTAAATAAATGCAAATGGGTCATAATGGGTCATAATGACCCGTTTGGATCCATTTACCAGGCCCGGCACCCTATGCTCCAACCCTCTATGATTCTCCAGTTCCCCCAGACGGGTGCCAAGTTTCTACCAGCGTGACCCTGGTGTGATGGATCTCGCAGTTGGCTATGGTCTGCCAGGGCCATGCTAGTAGAGGCTGTTCCAGCCCATCCAAGGGCCAGCACCACCCTCCCCCCCCCCCAATAATGTACAGTCTGCCCACACCTCCTCTACTAGATCCCCCCCCCCCCGCACCCCTGTAATAGGGGGAATCCCCACCCCAGGGATCCCTATAATAGGGGGATCCCCCAAAGGTACCTCCTGTCTTAAGAGACCCTCCACAGACCACCTACCCCCACCCCCCCACTCCCCGCCCCACAAATAAGACCTCTGAGTAGAAGCTAGAGGGCAGTCCAGACAGAGGCAATGAGAAGAATTATAGCAATAACACTTACCTTGCTGCTCCACATGTCCATTCCTGGAAGGAGAGCAGATATTGCCTGCATCTGGCTCCCACAGATCCATTAGCTGCAAGCCATTCATAGCTTTCTAGAAGCTGTGATTGACAGCTTCTACAAACCATGTGCAGCTTTGATTCATTAATCTCGCTTCACTGTTCAGTGGCCTAAGTGGTTAAACCCCAATGTTTGTAAACATTAACCACATCAAAGAGAGGTAAGTGCATTCCAATTACTCAAGCACGGTGATTTCACTGTACTTACCTCTCTTTAATGTGGTCAATATTTGAATGATCGGAGTTTCACCACTTCGGCCACTGAACAATTTGGTCTGATTTGCGGTGGGGGGGGGGGGGGGGGCACGTGGGGCACATTATCGAGCCACCTGCTCAAGGTGGCGACATGACAGTGTGAGTCCCTGGGAATCCCTCATGTTTCACGCCATGCATAAGTTTGCATGGCGTTGGAACACTGAATTGCTTACCGGTGTGCATTCCCAGGTGGATTGTAAACCGGTTGCAACTCAGCTGCGGTTGGAGAAACCAGCCCCTTGCATTTGGATAGAGGGCGGAATTCTCTGTCAGCGGTATCGTCTGCTCTGCCGGCAGTGCAACCACACCCGACAGTGTGGGGTGGTCATAATGGGAAATCCCATTAGCCGGCTGCCGGAACAGAGGATACTGCTGCCGGTGATGGCATGCCGTGCAGGAAAACGCAGCGGGCGGACTGGAGAATCCTGTAGGGAGTGTTTTTGTCCTCAGGTTAGAGGATTTGCTAGCTAACAGGAAGCAGTGAGTAGGGTTAAATGGTTTTTGTTCTGGTCAGAAACTCAACAGGACTAGCCATATAAATACTGTGGTGACAAGAGCTGTTCAATGGCTAGGAATCCTGTGATGAGTAACTCACCTCCTGACTCCCCAAAGTCTGTCCACCATCTACAAAGCACAATTCAGGAGTGTGATGGAATATTCTCTACTTGCCTGGATGAGTGCAGCTCCAACAACATTCAAGAAGACTGACACCATCCAGGACAAAGACCCCATAGGCAGCGCCTACTAAACCCATGACCACCACCATCTAGAAGGACATGACAGCAGATACCTGGGAACACCATCACCTGGAGGCTCCCCTCTAAGTCACTGACCATTCTGACTTGGAAATATATCATTGCTCTTTCTCCGCTGCTGGGTCAAAATCCTAAAATTCCCTCTGAATAGCACTGTGAGGGCACTTACACCTCAGGTACTGCAGCGGTTCAAGAAGGAAGCTCACCACCCCTTCTCTAGAGCAACTCGGGATGAGCAATAAATACTGGTCTAGCCAACGATCCCCACATCCCCCAGCCAGCGGAACAGCTCCCGCCCCAGACTGTGGCGGCGCTGGACACAATCCACAGTAGCCATGCGAGGTCCCCGAAAACTGAGAGGACACGCGATCGACGCCGTCGGGAAGTCGGCCATTCGGGGGCGGAGCATCGGGGGAGGGCCCCAGGTGACGTCCTGAGGCCGTTCCAATGGCATGCGGCGTACTCAGCAATTACGCCATTTTTTTGAGTTTGCAGAGCATCCGAAAAACGGCGCCGCCCCCCGATTTCAGCGTAAAAACGGATTCTCCGGCAATCACAATTTTGGCATCGGCAATCGGTGAATCCAGCCTTGAGTGTTGACGCTGGGGCAGAATTTGTGGACTTCCGCAACAGTAAAACTGGCACCGAACCGGGACCAATTCAGCAATTGTGGAGAGGCTAGCACCAGTGCCACATGGAACACAATCGATTCCAATGAAAACCGGTGCAGGCTTCGCCGGGTCCGTGAATGACACTTGGGAGGCTGACAAACTGCAGTCACAGATACATATTACAATCCCCACACACACTCATCCCAGCCAACAAGATGGTACTGGTTGTGCAGGAGCACGCCATATAGCTGATAGGTTGGCACCTAGGGGGGTTGCCTGAGGGGATACCTATATAACCCGTGGCCCTAAGTTCACAGTAGATTGTTAGCGGCGTGCACAGCTGCATGGCTGCCTTACCAGCTGCTGCGATGGTATTCCATTCCTGTCCACCCTGACCCCATGGTAGAGTGATCTATTGGAGGGTCACTGCAGACTCGATGGGCCAGATAACTTTCTCTCTGCACTGTAGGGATTTTGTGGATTCTATTATATTCTGTAGATTCTGTAATAGGAGGTTAATTATTTTGTTATGATACATAGGTAAAGGTAAAGATTGATGGTTAGCAGAAGTAAAATGGATGAGAAGTTAAAACAGCTGAGAAACAGCTGCAGAAAAATGTCAACCACTTTATGATTGGAAAAAAAGATATTCTAGTGAAGCTGATCGAACTTCATAATGGCCAAATTCTCTGGGGTTCTTTCAATCTCCCATAGGTGATCCCCATAGAAAATCAAGGTGCATGTATCACTGGTTTGAATAAAGCGGCATATCAGGGACAGATGGGATGATGCAGGAGAATGCAGGTTCATGTGGTTTGGGGAAGTTACTTTGTGGATATGGATGACAAGTCTGTTAAATGGGGCAACTCTAGCACGTATTGGAAGGTGTTTTGGATTCGACTTTGGTGATAATGTTTCACCACCACCTTCTCAAGGATACACCTGGATCTGTACAATAAATGCCATTGACGTCCACATCGATGAATGAATTGAACAAAATGGGCCTTGTTGGATTAACTGATATTAATGGTGGCAGGTTACGTAGGCAGTGGCGCGGTGGGTTCCCTGCCAGTTTATGAAGGTGAGGGGGGGGCCTCCTTGACGACTGGGCTGGGGCCCTGATCAGGGGTGGCTTGTAAGGATATCAGATGGAGCACTCTTGTTCCTCCTACACCGCAAGCAGTGCTGTGAAGCTATCCTTGCCACCATCCAGTTGCCCCGTTTCCCAAGGACTAGTGTTCGGAATCCTGCTGATGTTACCTGTGAGAAAGTCTCAAAGCCCTGAAGGATAACTTGAAACACTGGTTCTTATTGTTGTGTTTTTGTTTGGAATAATGTGAGGAACCAATCCAATCATTGTGTAAACAATTAATAAAGAATATTTATTAAAGGAATAGAAAAGAAAAACGCATGACACAACACTAACATACACTATGACATTTAAGTATATGAATAACTAAACACACGGTTTAATCCAATGTTGCCTCTTGATTCCAAAATATACTCACGTTCTCCGAACTCACTGAGACTCCCTTTTCCCAAACAACATCCAGTTTTAATAACTTTATGGGTCAAATCCAGTTAATAGTTACCACACAATTCCCCCTAAGGGACCAAATCTGAGAAAATGTCTCACCCCGGTACAGCAAAGGCACAAAACAGCATCTTTTCGAGGAGAATCTCTGCAATCTGATGTGGCTTTAAATGTGAGCTGGAACAGGCCTCCATGGATCATAGATGGAACTGCCCTGTCGGGCTGCTGGATAGAAACTAGCCTCCCTCTTCAATGAGGATGCCAACAGTTACATTGTTCAATCTCTGATACTCCCCTCTGTGGATTCTGCTGCCTACCTCATTCAAATTCCTTGCCTTCATAAGTTATCATTTTTATAGCCTCATTGAACTCTAGTGTACAATGTTTCTGATATGGACTTTCGCAACTCAATGTCTCTAGACGCCTGCTAATCTTGTTACTGGACAAATGCATCTCATTATTCCTCTATGCCTGGTAGTCCTGCCACGTGCTTATTATTTTATATTCATCTCAAATTCACTGTTAACTTTGTTAGCTTCCCACATTCCTACACTAGGAAATACAGCTAGTGACTGTGAAACCTAAAATGCAGTTAATTCAAGGATTGCCAGCTCATTTAAATTGTTAACCGCCTCCTGGGAGCAGGTTGTCCCACCCCTGCAAAAGTTGTAAGTGGATTGGGTGAGTTAGAGGGAGGTAAGTATTTACGGTTCAGATTTTAAAAATTTTCACCTCCAACCGCTCGCAACCCACCCATTTTTCCATGCCAATATTCGCTCCTTTGTTTCTGTCCACATATATCGCAAGGAGCCATTAGCTTACATTCAATGGGTCTCCTTGGTACCTCAGAATCTATGGATAATACAGGCACAGAAGAAGTTTCCAAAGAATATAGCTCTCACTTGTAAAATTCCATGTCCCACGGTTAGCTTCGATTCATTTGTCTACTCTTTACCAAACCTGTCTATTCCCACTTCTGAATATTGTCCACTTCTCCGTCTCCATCACTGCTGAAATCCACATTCTCATCTCCAAGATTCTTCCTGCTAGCGACATAATCAATGGTATTTCTGAAACTCCGCCACCTGTACTCTATCCGAAACTAGGGACAGGATTCTTTGGCCCCCAGCCGCGTCTTTCTTGATGACGGGAGGCGGTGTGCCGCTGACAATGGGAATTCCTGATTAAGTCACCCCTGCGCTACTGGCAGAGAATCCCGTCGCCAGCGAATGTCTGCAGAATTCCAGCCAAAGTTTTCTTCCTCAATCACTTGCAAGGAGTGGCGATGACCTGAAATTCTCGACCGGCAAGAGTGGTAGAACTCAGGATAATCAATGATTTCCAAAGGAAATTGTTTGGGAACTTTTGAAAATTAAACTTGCAGGACAGTGAAGATAGTGTGCAGAAATGGGGCTGACTGGATTGCTCTGCAGAGAGTTAGTATGGACTCCATGGGCTGAATGGCCTCCTTCCCTGCCATAATAAAGCTACGGAAGGAACTTTAGGGAGGTGATGGGGTCTCCACCGCTAGCTGAAGAACCGATAAAAGACCCGAATTGCCTTCTCCGGGAAGACCCGCCGGAATTACCTGCCAGTCAAACAGTTTAAAAGTCACCAGTGGGCCTTCAGTGGGGTCAGGACCCCAATAGCAGGAAGTTCAATCTGAGGCTGGAAGGTCTATTGAACAGCAGCGACAATGGGAGGCAGTGGCTATTACTGGAATGACATCCACCGAAAGTACTGGTTTGAAGAGTGATGGCAAGAGGCATTTCACGGGGTGGGAGCTGTGAAGGAGACGGGTCCAGTACGGTCATCAACAAGGGCATGGTGGTGGCTGTCAGGAGCAGCCCCCTCCCAACCCTTTCTAATACTGTGTCCCCCAATCAGGTACTGAGTGCCTTTGAACGAGGGATGACCCCTTCCTGGCAGACCATAAGCAACCCGCAAAGGTTTCCATGTTGTGTTCCCCACGTGACAACGAGCCTGCCCACTGCTGGGGTTGTACCATCAGCAGTGAGAACAAGTCCTTAATTGGGCATTAAGTTCCATTAAAGGCCTCAATTGGCTGCAATCTGGGCAGGTCGTCTATGAGCCTTCCCACCAGGACTTAGTTATGTGTGGTCGGGGGGTTGGTGGGATCCCCACCTGTCATCATCCTGATTAAATGCCCATATCGCCACCAAATGCACCACAGGGGACAGCATAAAACACCACCCCATAAATCTATTATGGAGGTCTTGTGGCACAGTAGGTAGCATCCCTGCCTCTGAGCAAGAAGCTGTGGGTTTGATTTCGACCTCAGGACTTGTTCGCCAAGGAAGGTGTGTTCATAACGTGGTCGAACAGGTTGAGTGTGCTGGCCCGCAAAATCCTTACAACACGCCAATGGCTGGCAGGAAGAGCGGGAATGACTCCTGGTCAGCCATGTTTGATGTGGAGTGGCACCCCACAAGCTATAAGCCCCTGATGACAGACTAGCGACCTGCGTACATTACAAGCGCTTGTGAGCCGTCTAATGCATCGAAATTCAGGGCAATTCTGACTTTCAGGGTTCATCGAATTTCCAAACAGATGTCCGATTTTATCTGCCGATTTTCAATAAAATGATGGTTCAACTTTTCAGCTTTGCCTCAGGGTCAAAGGGCACTGCTGTTCTGTCATTTCCCACATAGGTATGGCTGGGATATTAGTTCTAATGTGTTGCGTACTGACCAGACCCCACTTTGTGAGCCACCTCACAGTGGGCGAACTTCTCTGGTCGCCGACGCCAAAATCGCGTTCGGCGAACGGTCGGAGAATCAAATTTCCCGACCAAATCGGGTGCAGAGCCGCTCTTGCGATGCTCCAAAGTGGTATACTCCTAGAGTACGCCGCACGCCGTATTGAAGGCCTCAGGACATTGCCTGAGGTCCATCCCCCGATGCTCCGCTGCTAGCCCACAGCCCAATGGAAGATCGGTGGCTTATTTGACCCGATTTTTGGGTCGTAAAATGTCACCGTTCCCATGCCGGTATGAGGATATAGCCTCAAAATCGGAGAATTCAGCCCTGCATGTCATGAAATCAAAGCGGTCCAGTTTGTAGCTCTGTTTGACATCAGGTCACCTGCTAGTAAAGCCAAGCGTCTGCAGTCCCTGTTGCCACACCAGTATTATACAGGCCTGGGAATGAATGGAACTGCAAAGTGATGCCTTGCAATATTGTGCTGCTTCCACATAAAGATCAAATTGCGAGCGGTAATGAAGTCAATCAACCTAATGCATGAATTCAACACTATCACATCTACAAATCACTTCCTCTCATTAGTAAGTCTACAGCTTGAATTGACGAGCATGCTGCACCGTACTCCCGACAATTGCTGCCGTCTAGTCAATGAATAGCATAGTTCCGCCAGCATTGACTTCCAGATATACTGTCTTGTAATCTGAACGCACTAAAATGGGCTAACTCAAACAGGAGGAATGTTTAATATCTCCTATTCCTCTATCCAATACTGACTCACAAGTATCACAATATATTTGTCTTTTCTGTATTAAAACAGTACACAAAGGAATTTACAGCGAGTACGTTAAGGGTCACATGCAACAATGGTAGTCAGAAAATATAACCCTAAATTTCAATCTCAGTCATGAAGTCCTTAATGACTGGCTCTGAGAAATGAAAAAAAATCATATTGCTCTTTTGAGGCGAGTGCTAAGTTACATTGTTTGGACATTTCGCCTTCCATGTTTCAAAAACCCGCTCCCAGAAGAGTACAACCACTCTAGGGTGATTTTTCTTTTCCTTTTCAATACAAGATATTGTGCCAAAAGTAACATTTTTGTCTTGTAGGCTTATATATAAATAATGTACATGTATTAAAATTGTGGTAACCCCAAATAAAAGGGGAAGTGCTTGTTCCCCAAGTTTAAAATGGAGTTTCAAAGTTAGCCCATTTATCACAATATTCTTTTGATCAGAGATTAATTAAGAGCAAGATTCTCTTCAATTTAGAGTGCTTAAAATGTAAATGAAGATCAAAGAAATATCAGAAACTGTCCAGTACCTGATAACAGTACCTTAAATTCCATGAGCCGTTCGCAACACCTTTGTATTTTCGTTTTATTTCCTCGTCACCTGTAATACTGTATTTTAATCTCAGATGAATAGTTAATGGATCTCAGTTTTAGCCCCGTCGGAATATTCTTGTTCAGTTGATGGTCAATCCTATCAGGCATGGTTGACTGCAAAAGTAAAAGTGTTAAAGCAGGAATCTCTCAAACAATTCCATCCTCATTCAAATATGTGGGAAGCCACCCATAACAAAACCTAGTGTTCGATAGACTGGAGTAGGGCAAGGAATGAAAAATATTGCTGAAGTAGATGTTATTGGGCTACATGTCATTAAACTGAAGAACAATGTTTTCTGCAGATGATAAATGTGTCAAAGTAGGTCGATTTTTAAGTGGACTCCACTTGTGTGTAATATTACCTTGATAGTTTCAGTATTGCATCATTCTGTATGCATGAGTTAAGTATGAATAGTGATCTTAGCCCGTAACAGTCAGTTACTGTAAGTAATATTACTTTCTTCAAATTATCAGCACTAGTGTGTAAATTCCAGTGTGCAGTTACTGAAAAATAAGGCACATTATTAACTCTGAGCTGTGCAGCCTAAGCTTGTGAAATTCTGCAAGAGGTTGAGCTCTCTCTTGGGGTGCCTGCTCCTGCTGAAAGGGGGAAAAAAATGTATTTAAAAGGCATCTTTATGGCCTCCCTACATGACATGATTAAGTCTGAACAATTTTGTGTTTATAGCCACCAAGAACTGGGTCAAACATACCCCTCCCCAAAAATAAATTTAATCTTAAGGTCACAAGACCTTTATGATTGGCAGAGGAGAAAAAGTTCTCAACCGTTTGTTCTGGCTTCAATTTGAACTTTATTTCCAGTGCCTATTTTGCTGTCCTACCCCCACAACTCTCCTCAATTGCTTAACCATTTGGTTTACCTACTTTATATTTCTGTGCTAATCTAGTAATTCTTCCTGCAGTCAAGAAATGATGAATTCCACCTCACCTGTAACCAAATTATTCAGCTCATTTTTCCCCCCCACTATGTCTTGACACAGCGTCTCATTAGAGCGCTACATTAGAAATTTTTCCAGCCTGCATACTCATACCTTTAATTCAGGAAGCCTTTAGGCCATTTTTCCAGTCTCGAACAACAGCAAAGCTGATAATTTGACCACTGTAAGCAGCACTGAGTGCCTCCTGAGCTCCAGAAGCTGGGTCAAATCAAGCTTCTTCTCTTTCAAGTTATCTTTTTCCTATCTTCTAAAAGAAAGTTAGCAGGGAACATTCATTTCCCTAAGCAGTGCCTTATTGAAATACCTCCATGTAGATTAGGGCGCAGGGGAGAGAGGGACAATGTGTGTCACAAGTAATTATGCAAACATGTCATAAATGTACTGTGTATAAGTCAACCTATGAAGCCGCGAAAAATCACCTTCGCAAAAAGGGGGTCAACTTATATGCCAAGTACAAAAGTGAACCGCCGGCTTGGCTGCAGGTATTCACCATTGTGAAATATCATCAGCGTCTGATGCAAAGAGTAGCCATATCTTAAACTCCTGCACCACTTCACAACACAGTCCATATCACCTGCTTTATCCCTTGCACCCACCTCTAAGGTACCAGTAAGTAAAACATCCATTTGTAAGATGGAAAATTCAGGCTGACTACAAATTTGCATATAGTGCATTGTGGCTGAAAAGGGAGTTAGACTGATAGACTGAGTATATATGGGACTGGTAAAATGGGGTTGTCTTATACGTTGTCATTTCTGGTATGTGTTGAATGACTACTGCACCTTTAATGTAATGATCCCTTTAAGACCGGGTTTGGAACCCTGGGGGACTCCGCCTCGGGCTCCCCCCCCCCCCCCCCCCCTCCCCCCCCAGGGAGCCATATATAAGGTAATGTTCAGTGAGCCGTGTGCAATGAGTACACTTCTCGGTAGCTGTCTGGTTCTCTGCTAATTAAAGCCTTTGTATTACCAATCATCTCTCTCGAGTTGTAACTGAGGGCATCTCAATTTAATTACATCGAGATGGACAGCGGTCTAAAACCGGAGAAGCTCAATTTGGACGCTCGGTCGCCGGAGGCCGCAGAAATTTTTTAATACTGGCTTTGGTGTTTTGAGGCCTACCTGAACTCCGTAGAAACTCCAGTCAATGGACCTCGCAAGCTGAGCTTACTGCATGCCCGGGTGGGCCACAGACTCTCCTCCGCAATCGAAAAAGATACCATGTACGAGACGGCGGTCGAAATCCTGCAGAAGCACTTTGTTAAGCCAATAAACGAGGTACACCCCCGGCATTCGCTCTCGACCTTCCGGCAGTGCTTCGGGGAAACGTTAGACGGGTAAATGGAAAGACTCACCGCGCTCGTTAGGAAGTGCGACCACAAGGAGGTGACGGTAGAAGTCCATATGAACTTGCATATCCGAGATGCTTTCGTGTCCGTTATACGATCCACATACATCAGGCAGCAAGATTATGGTGGGCCACTTCCAGAGAGGAGGTGAGCGTTACCGTGACTTGCAGGCCTTTTGCTCCGTCTTCGAGGAGACGGAGCAAAAGGCCTGCAAGGCACGGTAACGTTCAACTCCTCTCTGGAAGTGGCCCAGCATAATCTCCGCACGTACTCCGCGGACCTTGCGAGCCCCCCTCGGTCCCCTCCAGACTCAGCCACGCTACAGGCCTGCGCCACGCGGTGACCCACTCACACCGGTGGGCACACCGTGCTATTTCTGTGGGCAAGGCCAGCACCCACGTCAGCGTTACCCAGCCTGCTCCGCTATCTGCAACGACTGCGGAAAGAAGGGGCATTTCGCAAAGGTCTGCCTAGCTGGGCCCAAGGTTCAGAAACAAAAGTCTCATCGGGCCCAAAAATCGAGCTCCCAGGCCCACATGCCCCGCAACGCGGCTGCACGCCAGCTGGACACGCCTCCTTCTGACGCATCATCGGCCTCGTGCGAGTCATGGGGGCGACCATCTTCAAAATCCGACATGTGCAACCGATGGTGGTGGCCATTTTGTGACTCCAGGCGGCCATTTTGTGAGTCCGACTCATCTGGGAGCGATCACCCTCGATCAATCATGGCCGAAACACCTACTGAACTCCATGATGCAGGTCCTAATCAACGGGCGCGACACCCCCTGCCTCTTCGACTCCGGGAGCACGGAGAGTTTTGTTCACCCATAAATGGTAAGGCGCTGCTCCCTGCGCACCTATCCCGCCTCCCAAATTATTGCCTCGCGTCTGGGTCCCATTCGGTCAAACTCACGGGGTATTGTATCGCTTTCAAACTTTATATCCTCCCTCACCTCTGCGCCCCCCCACTGCTCGGTCTGGACTTTCAGTGTAGCCACCGAAGCCTGACACTGAAATTCGGCGGACCCCTGCCCCCACTCACGGTATGTAGCCTGGCAACACTTAAAGTTGCACAACCACCCCCTCTTCGCGAACCTCACTCCCGACTGTAAGCCCGTCGCCACCAGAAGTCGGCGGTACAGTGCCCAAGACATGAATTTTATCAAGTCAGAGGTTCAGCGGTTGCTGAAAGAAGGGGTTATAGAGGCTAGCAACAGCCCCTGGAGAGCACAAGTATTGGTAGTCCGGTCTGGGGAAAAGACACGGATGGTGGTGGACTCTAGTCAGACCATAAACCGTTTTACGCAACTCGATGCGTACTCCCTTCCCCGCATAGCAGAGATGGTTAACCAGATCGGCCAGTACCGGGTATTCTCCACGGTTGACCTAAAATCCGCCTACCATCAGCTCCCTATCCGCCCGGAGGACCGCCCCTACACGGCCTTCGAAGCAGCTGGTCGGCTTTTTCACTTCCTCAGGGTCCCTTTTGGTGTCACAAATGGAGTCTCCGTTTTTCAAAAAGCAATGGACCAAATGGTGGACCAGTACGGCTTACGGGCTACTTACCCGTACTTGGACAATGACCAGCAGGACCACGACGCAAACCTGAAAAAGTTCCTCCAGACCTCCCGGGCCCTCAACCTGACCTACAACAAAGAGAAATGCGTTTTCCACACAACCCGGCTCGCCATCCTCGGCTACATCGTGGAAAATGGGGTCCTAGGCCCAGACCCTGACCGCATGCGCCCCCTAAAGGAACTTCACCCTCCCCCGTAGCCTCAAGGCACTAAAACGGTGCTTGGGGCTCTTTTCCTATTATGCCCAGTGGGTCTCCAGATATGCGGACAAAGCCTGACCATTCATTAAGACCACGGTTTTTCCCCTGACGGCTGAGGCCCGGTTGGCCTTCAGTCGTATTAAGGCCGCCATCATCAAGGCCGCCATGCACACGGTGGACGAAACCATCCCCTTCCAGGTAGAAAGCGATGCATCGGACGTCGACCTGGCTGCTACCCTCAACCAGGCAGGCAGGCCAGTAGCATTTTTCTCCTGAACCCTCAACGCCTCGGAAATTCGGCACTCTGCAGTCGAGAAGAAGGCACACGCCATTGTGGAGGCCGCGCGGCACTGGAGGCACTACCTAGCCGGTAGGAGGTTCACCCTCGTCACCGACCAATGGTCAGTAACCTTCATGTTTGATAACGCACAACGGGGCAAAATAAAAAATGATAACATTTTGAGGTGGAGAATCAAACTCTCCACCTACGCGTACGGTATTACATATCGTCCAGGGAAGCTCAATGAGTCCCCAGATGCACTGTCGTGCGCCAACACGCTGAAAGACCATCTGCGGGCCATCCACGATGACCTCTGTCATCCAGGGGTCACCCGGCTTGCTCATTTCATCAATCCCGCAATCTACCTTACTCCACCGAGGAGGTCAATGCCATGACCAAGGCTTGCCAGATCTGTTCGGAGTGCAAAGCGCACTTCTACCAACCAGTCAAGGCTCACCTGGTGAAAGCCTCTGGGCCCTTTGAGCCACTAAGCGCGGACTTCAAAGGGCCCCCCCCGTCCACCAACCGCAACTTCTATTTTCTCACTGTCATCGACGATTCTCCCACTTCCCATCCACTGTCCCCTGCCCCGATATGATCTTGGCCACCGTAAGCAAGGCACTGCACAGCATCTTCACCCTGTTTGGTTTCCCCGCCTCTATCCACAGCGACCGGGGTACATCGTTCATGAGCGATGAGCTGCATCAGTATTTGCTCAACAAGGGCATCGCCTCGAGCATAACGACCATCTATAACCCACGGGGAAACGGTCAGGTGGAGAGGGAGAACACGACAGTTTGGAAGGCTGTCCTTCTAGCCCTACGGTCAAGAAATCTCCCAACCACCCGCTGGCAGGAGGTCCTACCCGATGCCCTGCACTCCATTAGGTCGCTCCCCTGCACGGCCACGAACGAGACACCTCACAGTCGCTTGTTTGTCTTCCCCAGGAAGTCCACCTCTGGGGTCTCGCTTCCACGTTGGCTGATGACTCCGGGACCAGTACTACTCCGGAGGCACGCGAGGAGCCATAAGACGGACCCTCTAGTCGAGAGGGTCCAGCTGCTGCATGCGAACCCCCAATACGCCGATGTCGATCACCTCGACGGTAGGTAAGGCATCGTTTCCCTGTGAGACCTGGCACCCGCTGGCTCTCCCACTGACACCCCCCCGTTGACCGGCGCTCCCCTCCCCGCACAGGCTGCCGACTCCGACAGCGCACCCCCTCTAACGACCCCTCCCCCATCCGCCAGCGCCGGCACCAATCACCCTAGTCACCCCGGATGCCCCCCCTGCTCCAACACGGGCAGAGGCTCAGACCACCGTGCTCCCGGATGTACCCCCACTGAAGACGCCCGTGTCCGCCGCACCACCGCCAGAGCTGAGAAGGTCAACAAGGACAATCAGACCACCCAAAAGACTGGACATGTAATTCCACTTTACCCCTGACGGACTGTGTTTTCTTTTAAAACAGGGGGTGAATGTATTGAATGATTACGGCACCTTTAATGTAATGATCCCTTTAAGACCGGGTTTGGAACCCTGGGGGACTCCGCCTCCGGCTCCACCCCCCCAGGGAGCCATATATAAGGTAATGTTCAGTGAGCTGTGTGCAGTGAGCACACTTCTCGGTAGCTGTCTGGTTCTCTGCTAATTAAAGCCTTTGTAATACCAATCATCTCTCTCGAGTTGTAATTGAGGCATCTCATGGTATCTCGCAAGTCGTGATCAAATTAATTTGCCAAGGAAAATGTCTGCCCTTCTTTTTGTACATCATAAACAAAAACAGGCCCAACACACAACCTCGCTTAAAGCTTCTAGATTATTCCTTGCTCGGGTATGCCTGGAGAAAGAATTTGCATACCTCTTTCAAGAAATGTAAATTATGCTGCACCTTTAGACTGAGCTGTGAATTACTATTAGTGCTTGTTTTGTGATGGTGTACTGCCAATGGCAGGAAGCACGGCATCTTCAAAATGACAGCCTGCTATTAAATAGAACAAGGTCCCTCACCCAACACTTTTCATGAGGTTTGAAAATTGGGGCAGCAGGGTAGCATGGTGGTTAGCATAAATGCTTCACAGCTCCAGGGTCCCAGGTTCGATTCCCGGCTGGGTCACTGTCTGTGTGGAGTCTGCACGTCCTCCCCCTGTGTGCGTGGGTTTCCTCCGGGTGCTCCGGTTTCCTCCCACAGTCCAAAGATGTGCGGGTTAGGTGGATTGGCCATGCTAAATTGCCCGTAGTGTCCTAATAAAAGTAAGGTTAAGGGGGGGTTGTTGGGTTACGGGTATAGGGTGGATACGTGGGTTTGAGTAGGGTGATCATGGCTCGGCACAACATTGAGGGCTGAAGGCCTGTTCTGTGCTGTACTGTTTTATGTTTGGAGAGTGAGGTGGACGCCGGAGTGGAAAACATTCATCACTTTCTTCTGAAAACGGTAAATAGAGGGTGCTCTGCAGGTCTCTGCTTGAGTTGTACTGTGGCACCCGCCCCTCCAGCCTCGCCACCCTTCTCCAACCCCCCCAGCCACCCTTCTCCCTCCCTCCATCCCAGATACCTTTCTCCGTCCCAGCCACTCTTCTTCCTGCCTCCCAGCCAGGCTTTCCCTCCCTCCCTCCCTCCCAGCCACCTTTCTCCCTCCCTCTCTCCCCCCTCACGCCCTGCCAGCCACCCTTCTTCCTACCTCCCAACCCACGCCAGTCCCAGCAACCACATGAAAATCCCGATGCACACACCACATAAGCAGTCTAATTCAATAACAAAGTAACACCCTACAGGCCAGAAAGAATAAAATCCAAATCACAATAAAACCACAGAGCAGAGAATTTCACTACATCCACAGAACAAGATGTATACGCTTGGGACCAATATATCTGTCTATGTACTTTACTTTCTATATGTGCAATTGTGCCTACAGCTCTAATTTTGATATGGGATTCTTTATTGCCCTGTATATTTTTAATGTCTGGTGGCCTTTTTTCATTTCCATTCATGACATATATATCCATTCTTCTGATTCTACAGCATGATATAAACTTTAGTTGTGCTATAACTGAGGGAACACGGCGCAACTCACAAGAACACAAGAAGTTAGAAATGAAGAAAGGACATCAGCCCTTTTGGGTGATCCTGGTGGCTTAAACTTATGCTCAGGCCCCTCACAGATCACTTCAATTGCTGCCTGCCTCGACACCTCTCAATGCTCAAGTTTGTTTCCATTTTTTGCACATTTCAGAGCACAAATACATCAATCAGTACAAGTTGCGCCACAGGTAAGCAAAGCCTTAAAAAAAGTAAAATAACACTAGACTTTATTTCTAGATGGATAGAATTGTAAAGTAGGGAGGTTATGCTAAACCTGTATCACATCTTGGTGTGAGACCACACTTAAAAGTGCTCCTGCAGTACCCGTTGCCATATTATGATGTACTGTCAATTACCAGGAGACAAGAAGATGTTGTGCCTCCTGTAGCTGGAACCAGAATGGCTGCAGCGCAGGAGAGCACACACATTTATAAGCCGCCTGCTGGGTGGAGCCAGCAGGCAGGGATTATCATTGTACCTCTAATATGCCTCTAATAGGGCAGCAGGGTAGCATGGTGGTTAGCATAAATGCTTCACAGCTCCAGGGTCCCAGGTTCGCTGGGTCACTGTCTGTGTGGAGTCTGCACGTCCTCCCCCTGTGTGCGTGGGTTTACTTCGGGTGCTCCGGTTTCCTCCCACAGTCCAAAGATGTGCGGGTTAGGTGGATTGGCCATGCTAAATTGCCCGTAGTGTCCTAATAAAAGTAAGGTTAAGGGGGGGTTGTTGGGTTACGGGTATAGGGGGGATACGTGGGTTTGAGTAGGGTGATCATGGCTCGGCACAACATTGAGGGCCGAAGGGCCTGTTCTGTGCTGTACTGTTCTATGTTCTATGTTCTATGCAGGCAGTGCCGTAATACATATAATATACCACTAGTGGTGTTCACCACATATTATAAAAAGGATATCGATGCACTGGAAAGGATGCAGAGAACGTTTAGTAAGGTGTTACCAGGAATGCATGGGCTTATACATCAGGAGAAGAATTGACAGGCTGGGTCTCTTTTCTTTTGACAAATAGTTTCGAGGGGTGACCTCATAGTATAGAGGCCTTTAAAATTATGAAAGGGTTTGACAGAGTGGTTGCAACAAGAATGTTTCCTCTTGTGGGAAAGAGCATCTTACGTGAGGCCATCAATGTAAGACAGTAACTAAAAAATCCAATCGGGAATTCAGAAGAAACTTCTTCACCAAAAGAGTGGTGAGAATGTGGAACTTGCTGCCACAGGGAGTGGTTGAAGTGAATATTACAGATGGATTTAAGAGGAAACTAGACAAGCATCATAGAGAGAAGGAAATAGAGGGTTGTTGATATAACCCTCGCAGAGGTCACATATGAACTGTCAGAAACCCCGTGACCTCCACAGAGTACCAACTTCCCCAGTAACAGAGGTAGGGCTTCCCCCTAACAAGGGAAAAGCTCATCAGTATAAAAACACTGACCTGGGTGCAGGTCAAGGAGGGAGTCCCTTCGGGCAGTGGACGTTCTTAAATAGCACGAATAAACCTTACTTTTGTTTCCTATCTGGTCCTTGCATGCTACTTTCGTAGATCCTACAGTTATGATGATAATTATAGATGAGTTGGAGTTGAGCATCAATGCTAGTATGGACTGGTTGGACCAAATGGTCGGTTTTTGTGCCATGCGTCTGTTGCACGTTTTACTATGGGCGTAAAACGCGTTTATTGGAGTGTATTAACACGCCTCCGAGTTCGACGTGTGCTTAACACTACTAGGCTCTGTTCTATGTAATTATTTAGCTCTGGAGTCGCCAGTTGCCGTATAGGCAACGTCACAAGTATTCCAAGGTCAAGTTCAAAGTAATAAAGACGATACACCGATTAGTAAAGTTCAAACGATCAATATTTATTATACAGTTATAATAAATACTCATGCACACACTAAGAGACTAAGCTATAACTAAACTTAAGTGAACAGAATACTTATCTAACAGGAACAGGCAAGGTCAGAGAACGAGGCCTTCGTCCTGGTCTGGCACTGCAGCCTTCAGCAAGCGTTCTGGTACTTGGGAGTCTAGTGGGCTTGGATCGCGTAGCGAGCGTTGAACTTACGGTTTCGGCGGCTGGTGCTCAACGGCTGGAGTCAGGATGCAAGATGTCAGTCAGAGCCGGAGCACGGGTTTAACAGACCGGGGCTCTGTGGGGGATTTGCTTTTATACCCCTCTCTCATGTCCTTGCCCCCTTCTAGGCGGGCTCTACCTTTCGGTACCGATTGGAACGTTTCCAAACGGCTACCTTCGAAATCCTCCAATGCGGGGCTTTCCTCGATGTTGGGGGGTGGTTTCGATATTTGTTACTCTGGTGCCATCCTGTCTGCTCCACCAATTAAGTGCTACATTGAGATGGAAATGTTGCCATTGTGTGTGTCTGGATCTGGGCCGCCTCATCAGGATGTTAAGCGCTTTGCCATTAACACCTTTGGCTTGGAGATCTGCACCTGGCCAGAAAACTGGTTTGCTGCTTGCAAAATGCTAATTAGTTGAGAGCAGGCTGTCTGTTCTCACTAAACAGGCTTTCCCTGCTGTCCTCCATTTTAGTTTGGCTCAGTGTCCATTTTGCGTGGCCAGCATGGCTACATTCCCTCCTTGTGATCCTCACAATCATACTATTGTGAAGGATCACCTATGTACTTTGCCTTCCTTGTGTTCTGACCTCTTGCCAGTTCCTGTTCTACTCTGTTCCTAAACTATGGGAAGAAGAGAAAAAAAAATTTTAACTAACATTTCTACTTGGCCCTATGTCAAAGGGACATGCATTACTACAACTGGGAACCTCTACCTATCACTATTAACCTTAACCTTAACTTAAACATTTAATCACTCTAAAATCTTAACCATTCACACCACAACATCACACTTCCCAACTCGGCAGTCGAGTATGGAACAATATAATACATGGCTGAATTTTTATTTACAGAGTGTTGTAATCAGTGAGGGGTTGAGGGGTTTGGTGGAATCCGAAGATGGGGGATTGAACTCTATGGATGGGTGAGGTGCTGGAACGAGAGGCTCTCCTCTTCCATTTCCTCAACCTGAGGGTCTGCACTAGGATGATGAGGATCGCGATCACCAACAGTGATTCGATTATATAGGACATGGAGTACCACGTCATGAATTTAGTACACCAGGTCTGAACCTCGCTGATCAGAGCTGAGCACTGGGGGTTTGCTGTAATTGAAGCATTTACGGTGGGGGTTGTGGGGGAAACGTGTCTTGTTTCCACACATATACATATGACATTAAACAGTAATAAGTGGGCTTCCATCATCTTTTGTTGTTCTTCTTCTTTCTCTTCCTTCTTCCTCCGGTATTGACAATCCTGGCTTCGACCTCTGTCTCGTCCTGTGAAACCTTTGGGATCAAGCACAGTATCTGTCAATACACAGTTTAAGACCTTTACTTGTTAGTGCATCTGTCTTTCAAAACCCAATTGACCCTTTAAAATGACTGGCTAAGTCACACCCTGTGACTCCCCTCATTTTTTTTTCAAAAAGCGAATTTAAAGACCAGCATACACCTAACAATCCTTCCTTCTGCGAGCCGTCTCGCAGGCTTTGCTGATTTACCATCCGAATGTTCCCGGATGTAAATAGCATGTGGGATGGCGGCCGAAGGGCTACCTAACGTAAAATGAAAACAAACTTGGAAACAAACATCCGAATGAGTTGCGTATGGGCCGCGACGGGTACGAGTTGGATGGGATCCCCGGGTAGGGCGTGCTGTGCCATACCCGAGCTTGGCTGACCAAGGGTTGGTTCTCAGACAGGGCGGGTCCTCAGTGCCGTTTGTCCACTGCCTGAGTAACCTGGAAAGAAACGGGTACGAATGTGTTGACCATGACTTGCAGCCTCTATTTCGCCGAATAGAGGGGCACCTAAAAAAACCAAGGGAGCCAAGATGCTCCAACTGAGGACATCACTGAAGTTCTCAGAGATATCTGCAGATAAACTATTTGGCGTGTGGCCTTACAACTTTGGAAAGGATCTCCAATCAAACCGAAGTTCTCAAAAGTTTCTGCGGACAAACTAACGTGTATGTGAGGTGGTCACAATCTTTTCAGCTGAAAAGAAGATGTCCATCCTCCAACTGAACAATGTACAATCCTGAGACAAACAAACATGAAACGAAGACAAACATACGTGCAGGTTCCATCAGAAAGGACATCGTTTCCCTGAAACGATTCCTATTTTACATCATCTGGACACCTCACTTTGATTCTGCCTCTGTGAACAGGGTCACAAAGGGGTTGCCGTGTCGGGAGTCAGACACCGTGTCGTCCTGCTCTCCCGGATCCCACACCCTTGTGTGGATCAGGCATGCTAATTTGGAATTGTGTGACCGGGGGTCACTCTCGTCATTGCGGACAAGTCTGTAGGAATTGTCCCTGTGCCATTGTGTAGTGTCGAGTGTGTTGTCGGGGTAGTCGGGGTCGGGTGGTGGTTCTGGATATTTGAGGTAGGTGACTTCCATGGGGTCACTGGAGTCGGGGTCGTAGTTGGTGCAGTGTGGGCTGTATGGCTGTGTGCTGTCGCTGTCTTCAGAGTCAGTGTCAGTCCTGCTGTCTCTGCTGTGGCAGCTTGTGGGCGTGTCGGGGCGTGGTCTGTAGTGGTCTGTGGGCGGAGTCTTGGGCGAGTCCGTGGATGAACTGGTCTGTGAGGGGGATGGTGGAAAAGTGTCTCTGGTGGGCGGGGTGAAGTGTTCTGCTGCATCCAGCAGGACATGGTGAGCATGGTTGGCCTGTGTTCCATATGCCTTTAACTGGTTTATATGGAACCACGCGGTCTTCCCATTAGGATATTTGATCCTGTAAACGGAGGGGCTAATTTTGTCCGAAATTGAGTAGGGACCGGAATATTTTGGAGCCAAAAAACTGCTGGGGTTATAAACAGATAACATTACCTGTTGCCCAACCTGGAATTCTGTGGTGTGTACGGTCTTATTGAAACAGGAAGTACGTTGCTGTCGGCGTTTCCCTAGCTGGACTGCGGCTGCGATCTGTGCAGACCTCACAGTCTCAACTAGATCTTTAACTACCTTTTCATGTGTGAGGGCCGTCACTTTGGGGCTTGTCATGTCCAGTCCTAAAAGGAATTCTGTACCTTTCATAGGGCGTCCGGTCATGAGTGTATGTGGTGTGTATCCTGTAGATGTGGAGACAGTGTTCCTTATGAACATAAGTGCAAATGGGAGCACTGAATCCCATGTGGAATTATTCTCTTGAACCATTTTCCTGAGGGTCGTTTTTAGGGTCCGATTCATGCGCTCCACAATCCCGCTGGACTGTGGATGATACGCAATATGGAAGTTCTGTTTGATTCTGAATATTGTCAGGACGTTCCTCATGACCCGTCCTGTAAAGTGAGATCCCTGGTCCGAATCGATACTTCGGGGTAAACCCCATCTCGTGAAGATGTGGTGGGTCAGGATCTTTGCAGCTGTCTTAGCTGTGTTTGTTCGTGAGGGAAATGCCTCTACCCATTTGGTAAAGGTATCTATCACCACCAGAACGTATTTATAGCCATTCCTACAAGGGGGCAATGGACCTATAAAATCGATCTGGAGGTTTGTCCAAGGGCCGTTAACTGGGCGAGTATGCCGAAGTTGTGCTTTCTTAGAATACCTCTCCGGGTTATTCTGAGCACAAATCAGGCAATTCTCAATGTAATGTGTGACATCAGTCCTGAGATTAGGCCACCAACAGAGTTGCCTGAGGTGCCTCGTTGTTGCATCAATTCCCTGATGCCCGTGTCCGTCATGGAACAAGGCAATCATCTGATTCCTGTCCTGCTTCGGGACCACATAAAGTTGGTCCTTAATGATCACACCCTCATGTGTGGTCAGTGTGTGTTTAAAGTGCTCGTACGCAGGCACAAAGTTTCCCTTGAAAACCTCCCTGAGGTCTCCGTCCTGTTTCTGTGCTGCTACGAGATCTTTAACCTCTGTTTGTGAGACTTGTACTGCGCTCACAGGGGCGCTAGCTGGTGCGCTAGCTGGGGGGGGTCCATAAGTGTCCTCTCCTGGAACCTGCCTTAGCCAATGCGTCGGCTTTTACATTCCCAGGGGGTGATGACCTATGGTGGCTGCGAACTTTTATTATGCCGAAGGTCCTGTCCTTCGCTTTCTCTAGGATATGCTGGAGTAAGGGGGCTGATGGAAGGGGTTTTCCGTCTGCGGAGACAAAACCTCGTGTCCTCCACAGGGGCAGAAAATCTGTTAGGCTATTGCATACATATAAGCTGTCTGAATATATGTCTGCTGGGCTGGGGAAAGAATCGGGGTGGTCCACTATATACGCTATGGCTGCTAGCTCTGCTGCCTGCGCGCCTAAGTGACCTGGTAACTTAAGAGCTATCTCTTCGAGAGCGCGCCCCTGCGCGTCCTCTACATAGATGCCGCATCCTGTGATACGCTCACCATTTAAAACTGTGGAGGAACCGTCTACATAAATCCTCAAGGGTCCACACGTGTCTGTGGGCTGGGGGCTTTGTTTCGGGTTCCCTATCTTCCTGGGGGGTGTTTTTGCTAAAAAGGGTCCTGTGTTATGCAGGGGAGCTACAATTTCACAGTCATGGGGCTGTCCGGGGTATTGGAGATTGTCTGCTAAGTATGTGTGTGTGCGTGTCCGTTTTACTGTAATGTCCCGTCCTTGTAAAAGTAGGGTCCACCTAGCTGCCCTAATCTGGCTAACTGAACCGTCCTTCAGTCGACCGTCTAGTAGTAGCTGTGTGGGTGTGTGTTCGGTTAGAATGGTGATGGGGTTTAGTCCGGTTATGTATGAAAAATACTGTACTGCCCAGAAGACAGCAAGGAGGTGCCTCTCACAGGCTGAAAATCCTTGTTCTACCGGGTCTAACAGTCGGGAGGCATAAGCCACTGGTCGTAGCTGCTCGTGCCGTTCCTGAAGCAACACGGCCGAGAGGGTCAGATCGGTGCTCGCTACCTCGATTGCGTACGGGGAAAGTTGGTCGGGGACTAGCAGCGCGGGTGCTGCACTAAGGGCTCGTTTTAACTCTTCCACAGCGCCTGTATGCTGCGGAAGCCATTCCCAGGGGGCTCCTTTCTTAAGGAGGTCTGAAAGTGGGGCGGCTTTTGTCGCGAATCCGTCGATGTGGTTCCGACAATAACCAACCAGTCCTAAAAACGACCGGAGGGCTGAAACATTCTGGGGAAGGGGCAATTTGACGATCGAATCAATTCTTTTGAATTCGATCTCGCGTTTGCCGTGCGTGATGACTGATCCCAAATACATCACTTTACTTTCCAATATTTGGGCCTTTTTCGGGTTAACTTTACAGCCAATTTCAGTTAAGAGTTCCAGGAGTTCGGCCAGAAGCGTAATGTGCTCTGCCTTTGTGTCTGTCTGCAGTAGTAGGTCGTCTACATACTGTACCAGACATTCGGGTCGGGAAAATTTTTCTAATCCACTTGCCAGCTGTCGGTGGAAAATGGAGGGTGAATTGTGGAATCCTTGTGGGAGGCATGTCCACGTGTACTGCTGAGTTTTAAAAGTGAATGCGAATTTGTATTGGCACGCTTTTGCCAATGGTATGGACCAGAATCCGTTACTGATGTCCAATACCGTGAAGTACTTGGCGTTGAGACCCTGCTTGAGCATGGTCTCGGGACTAGTAGCTACCGTTGGGGCTACTGCGGGGGTTACTTTGTTGAGTTCCCGATAATCGATGGTCAGACGCCATGATCCATCGGGCTTCCTCACTGGCCAAATAGGGGCATTGTTGGTGGAGGCTACCGTTCTCAGTACACCTTGGTCCAACAAGCTACCTATAACCTTTTCTATTTCCACCTCTGCCTCGAGGGGAAATCTATATTGCTTTTGCGGTCGGGGGTCCTGTCCGGTAACGTGAACTTGTCCAGTCATTCTGCCACAGTCATGACGGTGACTTGCAAATGCTGTCCTGTGTTTGTTTAGTAGTGCTTTAATTTGTCTGTCGGTGTGGAGTGTAGTCAGGTCGAATGAGTACTCTCCCACTGCGCTAATCCGATTAGCGTAGTCTCCTACTGTGAGGGTGGCTGGGGCTCTGTCTGATCTAGCCATTCGCCAGACACACTGGTTCACTGGGTCGAACGACAAGCTGTGAGCGTTCATAAAATCTATCCCCAGGATGTGTTCTGCTGTCCTGGGAAGATTTACTAAAACTACGGGGTGCCTTGTGCTAATGTTCCCTAGCTGAATTGCTACGGGTGCTGTGATGTGCCCCTGCTGCGAGTGTCCGGTGAACCCGCTAAGTGTGATGGTGGAGGTGGTCGGCCACGTGTCTGCGTGTGCCGTGGTTGTGGAGTTAATGGTGGTGCGGGATCCTCCTGTGTCCCACAGTAACTCTATGGGCTTCCCTTTGACTTTTGCTGTGACTACGGGCCTCCCTGATGAGTCCCATAGTGTGTCACAGACCCAAGTGGGGGAGCCCGAACACCGTCAGTTCGTCTCGTCCACATTGGTGGGTCCTGACTGTACTGCTACATTGTGGATGGGTTTTGCCTTACTGCGGTTCAGAGTGCCTGTCTGCTGGCCTCTCTGAGATCGCTGGGGTGCATTACACTCTTTTGCCCAATGCCCTAACTGTCCACAGTTATAGCATTCCTGTCCTTTCTGTTGAGGGCTGCTCTTGCCTTCATTTACCCATGCGGGCTTCTGGTGCTCTCTGACTGCTTGGATATCTGCAGCAGTCTGAGCCTCTTCTGGGGATCTAACTTTTCCTTTTGCCTGAAGCGATTGCTCCCAAGCGCGGGACAATCTTTTCAGGACCCATTTTTCGTTATGGGCCTCTTCTGAGGGGTCATAGCTATTGCAAGCGCTCTGTCCTGCTTCTGTTGCGTGTGAGATAATTGTGCGCGTCCACTTAACCATGTTTTCACGGGTTAAATGCGCTCTATCTAGCTGTCCGAAAACTGCGTTGAAATGAATCCACAGCCTTCCTGCGAATGCTGTGGGGTGTTCGGATCTCTTCTGCCTGCACTTATTCAATCCTTCTACGGGGTCACCTCTATTGTACCCGATGGCATCTAAAATGGCGCTGTGCATCTCCTCTAGGCTGCCTCCTGCCACGTTCTGTGGGTCGGGGAGGGCTGCTACTACACTCTGGTCTAAGCTCAGCACGGTGAGCTTAACCTGCTCTCTCTCATCCAGGCCGTACATGGTAGCCTGCTGCTTTACTTTAGCGAAAAACTGGTGGGGGTCTGCGGTGGGGAGGAATGGAGTGATCTTTTCACAAGCGTCCCTTAGCTGGGTTACTGTTAAAGGGGTGGTGTAAGTTATGTCTGGGGCGCCTTCGGATTCGGCTTTTCTCTGCGTGGTTACGGGATTCATGGGTGCGGTTATGGTCTGAGCTGTGGGGGGTTGGGGTGCCTGTCGTTTCTGCTGAGCTGCGGGCGCACATGTTCCCTGAACATAACGCTGCGCTGTCTCGCTTAATTCCTGCCAATCTGGGGCATTTTCCCCATCTAACTGAGCTCCAAAGGTGCTTTGGAAGCCATTCTGCACCGAAAGCAGAGATTGCAGTTCCGCAATCTGTTTCCTGCATTTCGCGTGGTCAACTGTGCTTTGTCTTTGTTCGGTCGTTGCAGCATGGAGTGCTCTCAAAGCTGCTTTGAGATCGGAACATTGCCTCTGCAATGCCTCCACCTGCTTTTCCGATTCCTGTCTTATCAGAACGGCACGTTGCACGTCCTGATAGGCTTTCTCATACTGGGTCTGGGAACTGTTCAGATGAGCTAGACAAGACTGGTGAGCCCTCTTGGCATCATCCACCTCTCTATCCTTCTCTGCCAACTTCCCTTTTAATTTCAGGTTTTCTTTCTCGATGTCCCTGACATCGACCTTACTCATCCTATTCCTCTCCTCTAAATCTGTCCGGAGCGTCCTGATGACCTCCTCTGCGCCTCGCAACTGTGCCAAACAGGACACAATCGCCATCGGCTTGCGTGCTTTACCTAGATTCCTTTTGTGTATTTGAGAGAGGTTCTCCCACCAAGTATGACCTATACTCCCGGGACCTGTCTCCTCATTTGCACAAAACTCTTTCCAAAGGGGCCATCCCTTTCCTTGTAAATATTTGCGGAGTTCCAGCTCCCACGTGGGACACTGGCCTACCCTGCTACTGCTGCTGGTCGCTGCGACCACAAACTTTGCTGGATCCATCAGACGTTCCATTGCCTGCATGGCCATTTCCTCTGACTCTCTTTTATAATTTGGAACAGGGGATTGCTGGGGTGGTGTTTCGAGAAACGGGTACGGCTTACGCTATTTTCCGATCACAAAACTACCGAAAGTTTGTCGCAACAAAAAGCTTTCAGTTTTACCTTACAGCCCTGTTAGTACGCATGCACTAAACACACTTCCGAATTACGCTTATTATTTTGAACACCTTGAATACTTGTGATCTCTTTCTTTCTCTGCAATTTGGAGTTCTAATTCAAATTTCAGGGTCCTGGACACTGTGGTGTTTCCACTTACAACAGGGTCCCGGCGGATGTCGCCACTAAATGTTGCACGTTTTACTATGGGCGTAAAACGCGTTTATTGGAGTGTATTAACACGCCTCTGAGTTCGACGTGTGCTTAACACTACTAGGCTCTGTTCTATGTAATTATTTAGCTCTGGAGTCGCCAGTTGCCGTATAGGCAACGTCACAAGTATTCCAAGGTCAAGTTCAAAGTAATAAAGACGATACACCGATTAGTAAAGTTCAAACGATCAATATTTATTATACAGTTATAATAAATACTCATGCACACACTAAGAGACTAAGCTATAACTAAACTTAAGTGAACAGAATACTTATCTAACAGGAACAGGCAAGGTCAGAGAACGAGGCCTTCGTCCTGGTCTGGCACTGCAGCCTTCAGCAAGCGTTCTGGTACTTGGGAGTCTAGTGGGCTTGGATCGCGTAGCGAGCGTTGAACTTACGGTTTCGGCGGCTGGTGCTCAACGGCTGGAGTCAGGATGCAAGATGTCAGTCAGAGCCGGAGCACGGGTTTAACAGACCGGGGCTCTGTGGGGGATTTGCTTTTATACCCCTCTCTCATGTCCTTGCCCCCTTCTAGGCGGGCTCTACCTTTCGGTACCGATCGGAACGTTTCCAAACGGCTACCTTCGAAATCCTCCAATGCGGGGCTTTCCTCGATGTTGGGGGGTGGTTTCGATATTTGTTACTCTGGTGCCATCCTGTCTGCTCCACCAATTAAGTGCTACATTGAGATGGAAATGTTGCCATTGTGTGTGTCTGGATCTGGGCCGCCTCATCAGGATGTTAAGCGCTTTGCCATTAACACCTTTGGCTTGGAGATCTGCACCTGGCCAGAAAACTGGTTTGCTGCTTGCAAAATGCTAATTAGTTGAGAGCAGGCTGTCTGTTCTCACTAAACAGGCTTTCCCTGCTGTCCTCCATTTTAGTTTGGCTCAGTGTCCATTTTGCGTGGCCAGCATGGCTACACGTCCTATATAATCCTTGTAAGCACAAAAGGAATTGGTGCTGGGGAGTCATTTAATGCATTAAATCACGACATCCAGTGCTCGTACAAAGTACTGCCAGATCCCAGTTAGGCACAGAGTCTGAAATGTCTTGGCACATGGAACACACATCCTCAGAGATATACCATAGAGTGAACTTCTGCATTTTCACACATCAGCCATTATAATGTCCTCACTGAATAAGTGCTAAGCTTGGGCCATTATATACTATATGCTCAAGGCCATAAAAAATTGGATGTTGAATCCTGAAACTCTTTTGGCAGCAGGTTCCTAACGTTATTTGATTTTGATCTCATCTACTTTATTTATATTCTTGCAGGAACGTAAACATCGCTGGCTAGGCCAGCATTTGTTGCTCATCTCTAATTGCCTGGGAGAAAGTGGTAGTGAACCACCTTCTCGCACCGCCACAGTCTATCTGGTGCAGGTGCACCCACTGTGCTGGTAGAAAGGGAGTTCCGGAGTTTTGACTCAACAACACTGGAAGAATAACGATATAATTCCAAGTCAGAATGGAACTTGCAATCTGCTGCTCTTGTCAATCTAGATGCTAGAGGTCGCAGATTTAGAAAGTGCTCGTTGAGTTGCTGCAGTACATCAGCTGGGTGGCATACACTGCTGTCACTGTGAGTTGGTGGCAGAGGGAAAAACTGTTTAAGGTGGTGATGGAATGATGATCAAGCAGGCTGCTTTGTCTTCAATTGTGTCAAGTTTCTTGAGTACTGTTGGAGCCACAGTCATCCAGACAAGTGGTTATTCCATCACATTCCTGACCTGTGCCTTAATTGTAGATAGTAGACAGCATTTGTTAGGTCAAGAGGTGAGTTCCTCCCCACAGAATTCCCAGCCTCTGACCTGCTCTTTTAGCCCCAGTTTTATATGGCTAGGTTTATATGGCTGGTCCAAATAAGTTTCTGGTCAATTGTAACGTGTAGGATGTTAATGTTAATTTAATGATGATAATCACTATTGATTGACAAAGGGAGATGGTTAGTTCTCGCTTGTTGGTGATGGTCATTACCTGGTTATCAGCCCAAGCCACAGTGTTGTCCATGTCTTGTTGCACACACCCACTGACTAAGTCAGAGGTCAACCCAGGTCCCAGGGTTAAAAAACAAAATGCTGCATCACTGTGAGACAAAACCTCCTTTCAGCCATGTCCCCCTACCTGACTATACTTTATTTTTACACTCTGTAAATTAGGATTGCAGTAATCTGTTGGGTCTATCCTCAAGACCCTAAAAGCATGGGTGACCTAAAGAGAACTCTTTCACTCATTCAGTTTTCAAGTTTTAAAAGTCAAAAAGAAGTGTATCTTAAAACAAGAAACTGAAAAGTAAATTGAGAATGAATAGGAAAATCGGGTCTCACCGTCCTTCATTTCAGATCTCCAGATAGGAGAAATAACTAATTGGAACAAACTTAATTGCAGTTTGTAATATAGTCTGAAAAGTGATACATAATGTAAATCAAACTGCTGGTCTTTGAAAAGTAGATACTGCTTCCAACTACATCACATCTACCAGTCAATATCATAAGATCTGATCGACCTATTTTTTTTTTAAATTTAGAGTACCCAATTCACTTTTTCCAATTAAGGGCAATTTAGTGTGGCCAATCCTGCACATCTTTGGGTTGTGGGGGCGAAACCCACGCAAACACGGGGAGAATGTGCAAACTCTACACGGACAGTGACCCAGAGCCGGGATCGATCCTGGGACCTCAGCGCCGTGAGGCAGCAGTGCTAACCACTGCGCCACCGTGCTGCCCCTGATCGACCTATTTTTAAGTCCAATAGTTATCATTTAAAGCTATTTCATGCTTTGTGAAAACAATATTTCAAAATCTAATTCAGTTGAAACTAGCCTTCTACCCCAACATCAAATTTATAAGCCGAATTGTCACTACGATGTTTGGCAAAGAAATTCCAAAGCTTCAATTAATTAGGCTCCTTGTATGAAGTGGTTATCCATAAAAGGGATTAATCAAAATCATGGTGTGGCTGTCTTAAAAAGGATGGCATTAAGTATTCCTTTTGTGCGCTTATTAAGGGCTGGATTAGGGAATTTGAATCTACAGGCTGTTCTTTATAATGTATACACTAGCCTTCTAATGAACTGAAAATGTTCTAGATAATTTAATCAAAGATTATAATGGTGAAACAATTAGGAGGCTTTTTATTTTGTATCAGACTCAAGTAAATCCACCTTGAAGCATTTGAACAAATATGTTTCACAGCAAACTTCTTGGATAAAATCGCCATAATTTGGGGAGTGCTAAAAGGGAAATATGTTGCGCACATTTTATTTTTAGACAATTTTTGAATGGAGAAGCTAGGATATTCAGTCTGTTTAACAATAATGGGCCTGTCAATTTGTAATCTTACATATTTAATAGACTGCCTGCCACACTGCCGCTGCTGAGCATCAGCACTGATAGCAATACTCTGGACTGACTGCTTGCTGCAGAGATCAACAACAGCAGCAAATTCAGGGGAAAAGATCTTTTCACTTCAACCTACTTTTGAGAAAAGTACTTTCAACTCTCACGGGCAAATGCGCTTTGAGAACAAATCAGTCGGACATCAGTGCCACTCCTCATTGGGGTCAGGTTATACTATTTCCTTCATGAACATCATTTTTTATTTCTACCTTTCTCTTTAGAGCCATGCTGAGAGGCAATCTCAATCTGTGATCTCCGAGCTCCCATCTACACTCCAGCTGCTAACCACTACTTTTACAATCATTCATATGCCTCCCGGCATCAATAAATTAAACTGTCCAAAATCACAATGATGCTGTCACCAGACCCTTCTTTTTTTTCCCATTACTTTTTCCCTTCTTTTAAAAGAGCTTCAGAAACCGCAATCCTGAGTACAAGCCTTTTTAACATAGTCTATAAACGCCCGCTGGGACCAAGGCCTGGAGAGCAAAGTTATTGGTTTCGTGTCCAGTTCTGGGGTGACAGGGCTACAAACAAAATGATGTCTGCAACAGTGCCGTTTGATGGTTATTAGCTTGGTGTCCTTGACATGTGCAACACTGTTCTAAAGAAGAATCTTTGCTGCTTTTCAAAGACAAGCAGTTTGGTTTACATTCTGTATCACATTGCAGACTACATTACAAACTGTTCAATTAAGTTTGTTACAATTAGTTAATTCTCCTATCTGGAGATGTGAAATGAAGGACAGTGAGACCCGATTTTCCTATACATTCACAATATCTGCTGGACATACTGACTCTTGTTCTCACTCGGGCTGTTCGATCTTTGCATGCAGGCCTGGACAACCGGTTGCCATGTTCAGATTTTTCCAGTGATTGGATGGTGAAAGACACGGCTGTGTGAACGCAAGATTGTCTTTTCAAACCCTTCCTCCACATACTCATTCCAATCGGATGGATATATTACAATTCGGAAGGGCCAGCCTGACTGCCTTTTCATATTCCAAGCTAAGAGCCACTGATCTGGCACAAAAATACCACATGCAGCTGAGATCATTGAAATCCGCACTCCCCATTGATCAGATCCAGGATCTTCTTGTCTTTCTGGCTTAAAACTGCATTGAGCTGCACCTTTACCCACTGTGTTCAATCAGGAAAAGTCCAAGTATTCAAACTGTTCAGTACCTGAGTGATGGACATTGTGCAAACTCATCTGCAACCAGAAAGCTCCTGATAATTGGTGGTGTCTTAAATACCCTACTCCAGCGTTAAGACCGTTTCTCCGGTCTGGCGTGGGCTGCGAGAATCCGGACACACCGGCGTATTGGTTTCCCGGTGACGAGGTGTGCAGTCACCGGGAAATCCCGTCCAAGGTTTTTCGGATTAGCTGTTAAAGCAAGGCCCTGTCAGCCACCTCAAGCAGATGTGAAGAGACTGACGGCCCTATTTCAAAGAGGGAAAGGCGGATGGGGGAGTTGATATCCCGGTATCATGGGTAATATTTACCATTTAACCAATAACACTCAAAGGTTATTGATGGTCGCATGCGCACATCTGCGGCGCCCATCTGACACCGGCATCGGCAGCTAGAGTGGCACGGGTCGCTCCAGTGCCGTGCTGGCCCCCTGTAGGGGTCAGAATCGCTGCTCCTGAGGCCATGTGGATGCCGTCGGGAAACGCGACGGCGTTTACGATGGCGTCAACACTTAGCCTCAGGATCAGAGAGCCCCACCCGGAATATCCCGCCGGCGTGAACAACCCCCTAAATCATCCTCTGACAGCAGTCCCTCCATTTGGCACCAAAATATCAGTCGAAGTTACCTGTTCCAGTCTCTAGAGGGGGGCTTGAACTCACAAAATATTGGCAAGTTTCTGCAGAATAATACCACAAGTATGCATTAAAATAGATACCCACTCGGTGGGAATGATAATGTGAGTGAGTGGGCGTGCAAAAGGGAGTCAACCAGCATGGAACAGAAACACTGGACAGTAAACTTTGTCTCAGAGGGGATCAGGGGGGAGGTATAGCCCAAATTTGGCAACAGCAAATGTGCTGTGTGCGCGCATGTGTATGTATGTATGTATGTGCATGTGTGTGTAAGCGGGGGGGGGGGGGGGGGGGGGGGCGGTGAGCATTTAGTATGATCTAATTTGTGTGACTGGCCGAGATCACAGATGAATACCCCCACCTGCACTGATACTGTCCCCCCCACAAAGTCTCATTACATGTCAGTGAAAGCACACAGTTATGTAAGAGTACAATCTCGGCATACCCAACTATTGGACCGTTTATCTGCGTTACCCATTCATTTATTCACTCCAAGGAATACATGGAGATTGAACCCAAGAAGCCAGAGGCAATCCAAATGTTGCAGCATTGAAATACAAACAAACAGAAGTGTGAGAAAAAGCAGATTAAAGTAATTTACAGTTTATCACCGAAGAGCAAACACAAAGATGAGGAAAATGATTTTTCACCTTACGAAAGACTGAAAGGAAACTGAAATTTCCACAGCACCTGTCCCCCAATTACTGCTAAAAAATCTAAAGGCCTATTGATTTAGTTCCTAGCACACACTCCATAATTTAAGGGCCCAGAGGACTGGGTGATGTTCCTACTGAAGAGGGGGAATCATGAGGGAAAGAAAAACTAATTAAAGATAAGAAAATAGGGGGACTTCCAGAGACGGTGGACGGGAGGCAGCAGCACAATGGAGGGCTCCCGTTCGGGAACGGCATTTTCGGGGTTTAACGCCCAGTCCCAGGGGCAACAGAGGCGGCAAAAGTAGGGAGAAGGCACAGTGAAGGGAAATGTCAAAAATAAGTTAAAAAACGGCCGTGAAAAAAACAGCTGAAAGTCCGTCGGGGAGTGGAAAGGTCACCGCGAGGATGGCAAGGAAAATGGAGGCTGGGGCACCAGGGGAGGCCGCATTGCCCACGGCTGAAGAAATGACTAAGGTGATGGCCGCGGAACTCGAAAGGCAGTTCACAAAACACATGGAGGTGATGAGGAAGGAGATATGGGCGGTATTGAAAGTGCTGGTGGAGGAGGCGATTGCCCTGGTGAGGGCGGCGGTATTGAGCACAGTGGCGGAGGTACGGGGGCAAGGGGAGGCGCTGAAGGAAGTGGAAGAGACATTATTGCAGTACAGCAACCAACTCACCTCGATGGGGAAGGAGATGCGGAAGGGATAGAGATCAACAAAGGTTTGCAAGCTAAAATGGACGACTTGGAAAACAAATCCAGGCGACAGAATTTGAGAATTGTGGGTCTGCCCGAAGGAGTGGAAGGCCCAAGGCCGACTGAGTATTTTGCTACGATGTTGGCGAAGCTATTGGGGGAGGGGATGACCCCTCCCGATATGAACTGGATCAGGCCTGGATCATCGGTCGTGGAGGCCTGTACCAAAGGAGAGTGAGCCACCAAGAGTAGTGACTCTGTGTTTTTGCAGGTACAGTGTGAAGGAGAAGGTCTTGTGCTGGGCAAAGCAGAAGCGGGTGGTGCAGCGGGCTGGAACTGGTATACGCATATATCAGGATTTTATGGTGGAGCTGGCGAGGAGGCGGGCTGCCTTCAGCCGGATGAAGAAGGCGCTGTACATCAGTAAGGTGCGGTGCGGCATAGAATACCCAGCTAAGTTGAAGATGACCTACAAATCCAAGGACTTTTACTTCAGGACAGTGGAGGCAGTGTAGGAGTTTGCAAAGGCAGAAGGACTGTGGCTGAATTGAGAAATGGTCATGTACCGATGTAGCCTCATGTAACTGTATTTTTTCACTGCGGGCTAGTGTATGTGCTAAATGAGCCAACGTTGTATATATTTGGACAAGGGAAGAGATGGGACTTTCACTTGCAATGATGGTTCTTTGGGGCTTGGGTATGTATGCGGGGTTTGTGTGCTAAAGGGAATTTCTTGGTTTTCCTGGGGCCGGGCAAGGGGGAAAGAGACCCGGGCGGGGGTCTCCACGCTGGCCGGTTTAAGCCGGCCAGTGAATGGGAGTGAGGTGGGAAGAGGGGCTGCGTGCATCGGAGCCTGGCAGAACAGGTTCCAATGAGTCTTGTCGGAGTGGAAAGTTGGGGGGAAGGAACAGAGGTTGGGGGGAGGAGTTTTATAAGAGGAAGTGGAGGGGAGGAGTCAGAGGGGGATGTTTACAATTCATGGGTGTTATCTACGGTACTCTTTCAGGGATTGGATGCCGTTGATTGTTCGGGGGAGGGGGTTGGACTCTTTCGGTCAATGGTGACCATAGGCGATTCCTGATTCCTTTTTCTTTTTTTTTCTTCGTTTTTCCCACCGTGGGAGGGTTTGTTTTATTTAATGCTTATATTGTCAGGTGGGCCGTTGTTTGGGGTGGTGGGAGGATGGGATCGTTGTTGTTGATAAGGGGATTTGACTTTGTATTTGTTACCGTTTACTGCTTGTTGGTGGGGTGTAAATTCTGAAGAAAATGTGAAAATGGAGAATAAAAATATTTTACAACAAAAAAGATGCAATGTATGTGGAAGGGATTCCCATCATAGGTGATGGAACAAAAAACCTTCATGAGTTTGAAGGATTGTGCGTTACAAGAAATTTACCAATACTGTAGATCGACGGGTGGGCTGGATGTACTGAAGCTCTCCACTTGCCTGAAACTGTTACTGTGAGAAGCCAAAACAGGAAGAACGAAGGACTCCCTGGAACGAGCTGTTCACACAGATGGTTGACCAGGAGGTTCTCCCTTGCAGTGTCCCTCAAGCAAAGTCAATGAGAAGCAGCAGGGTCGGCAACTTCACTGGAGAACTACGGACATCTCCGGAGGTTAACCTTGCTGCCAGTGGGAATGATCTGGGTGATGGAGATTTTTTGTGAAATTAGGGGAAAATAAGATATAAGATTTGTGACTCTTTTGTCCTAATTCTGCTGGACTTCAGTGATACCGGGCGTGATTCTCCGTCCCGGGACACCCGGAATTCGTTCCCGGACGGAACAGAGAATTGGGCGTCGGGGTAAAATCGGGTTCGGCACCCGCCGTGATGCTTCCACGCCTCACTGGCAGTGTGAACGAGGTCCACGATGCGCACTGGCGGGGGGCTGTAACTACATTTTAGCGAACCTAGCATCCTATGCTCTGGCCTCCAGTGATTCTCCGGTCCCTGCGGTTTTTACCAGCGTGGCCCTGACATGGAGGAGTCCCACAGCAAGGTCCACCATGCCAGGGCCACGTTGGTAGAGACAATACAAGTCCATCCGAGGGCCACCCCTACGCCATAGAATGCACTGCCTATCCACGCCTCCTCTACCAGAACGACCCCCAAGCCCCCTCCCAGAAATGGGTCTCCTATCGAGAAGCTAGAGACAGTCCCGACAGGGGCAGTAGGAAGAATTATATCTGTAATACTTAACTTGCAGTTCCATGTGTCCAAGTCTAGAAGGAGAACAGCTGTGTCTGCATCTGGTTCCCACAGATCTATTCGCTGCAAGCCATTCATGGCTTTCAAGTAGTGGTTTGTGATTGACAGCTCGTACAAACCATCTCCAGCTTTGATCCATTCAGCTCCCTTAACAGTTCAATGGCCTTAGTGGTGAAACCCCAATGTTTGTAAACATTGTGGTGGGGAGGGGGGGTGTTGGGTCCGATTTGAGGTGGGGGGGGGATTAATGCGGGGCCGATTTGCGGTGCAGGGAGGGGGTTTCGGGGCCGAATTGCTGTGTGGTGGGTGGGGAGTCAGGGTAGGGGCCAAATTGTGGTGCGGGGGAGGCCAGGGCCGATTTGCAGTGCGGGGTGGGGGGGGGGGTGGAGGGGGCCAGCCACAGGAACTCGCTATCGGGCCACCCGCTCAAGATGGCAGCCCAATAACGGGATTCCCTCGGAATCCCTCATAGTCCATGCCATGCATACATTTAATTGGAGTGGAACACTAAATTGCATCCGACTGGTGAAATTCAGCCTCGGCAGGAGGACATAGGGCTGGATTCTCCGATTTTCAGGCTATGTCCGGAGGATCTGTGGCAATTTATGCCAAAAAAAATAATCGTCACCCCCCCCCCCCCACCCCCCCCCCCCCCCCTCACCCCCCCCTCAATGATGCTGCAACCAGTGAGGGGTTAGCAGCCGTGCTGGGGAAACCACCTGGCCTCCACAAAATAAACAGCCGGAGAATTGGCCACACATGCACACGACGATGGCCTGCAGCGGTCACGCCGTACAACATGGCGCTAGCCGTGCGCGGACCCAACCTGCCAGTTAGTGCCCCCCCTCACCACCCCACACCAGTCCCCCCTGCCCCCGTCGAATCACCCCCCCCCCCCCCCAGCCAACAGCACGGCTCCCACCCAGCTGTGGCGGCACTGGACACGGTCCACAGCCATCACGCCGGGTTCCTGACGGCTGAGACCATGGGTCAACCGCGCAGTTGGGAACTCGGCCCATCGGGAGCGGAACGTCGGGGGAGAGCCTTCAGGTGACGTCCTGTGGCCCCCCCAACAGGACAGGGATGGTGCCCAGGCACAACGCCATTACAGCAGCCATCTTGCTGGCCACCCACCCCAGCCCCTGGGTGTACGCAGTAACAACGGCCATATGGATGGGCCCCCCACCCCGACCACCCCACCCAACCGGAGACCTCCCAACCCAACCGGCAGCCAGCCACTGGGAGACCATCCAGGCCCACACCGACGGCAGCCCCCAATGAGGATAGTGCCATCCAATGATGCCCCTGGCAGCAGGGACAGGTGCCAGGAACAGGGGACCAACGGGGCTGGGGTGCCAACCAGGGCCACCACGTACCCATGGCACCTGGTTGGGCACGGGTGTATGAGCCATGATAACATGTTTGCTTTTCACCCCTTGCAGAAAATAATGGCGTTTGGTCATCAACCTGCAATGCTGGCTGCCATGGTGATAGCCGCTGCCCAGCATGAAGCCCTGTGACAGCATGAGCGGCGGCCGCTCAGAGAGGAGGCGGAGGCTGTAGCAGAGGAACAGGCTACAGAGGGGCAGGCAGCAGCCACTCAGCTGGAGGGCCGGCCGCCCAACAAGATGAGGAGGAGGAGGTGCCAAGGAAGCCCCAGATGAGGCCCCGCGTGTACCGCAACCGCATGTCCTTTGAAGACCTTCTGAACAGAGGATGCAGACAGAGGCTGCGATTGAGCAGGGAGACAGTGCGATCCATCTGTCAGATGATGGCACACCTGGCACTGCAGTGGTTGGGGGAGGATGCCCACTCCCGGTGGTCGTCAAGGTGACGGTCATGCTGAACTTTTATGCGACGGAGTCGTTCCAGTCGCCGTGTGCAGACCTGTCTGGCATCTCCCAGGCATCGGTGCACAGGTGCATCCGCGCCATCACAGATGCCCTGTATGCCCAGGCGGAGCGGTAAATCGACTACCCTGTGGGCCGTGCCCACCAGGGTGCCAAGGTAACGGTGTTCACTGCCTTTGCCGGGATGCCCCGGATCTAGGGGGTCATCGATGGCATGCACATCTCCATAAGACCATAGGCGGATAACAGGCCGCTGCTCACGAACAGGAAGGGTATTATATGATGAACATACAGGTGGTGTGCGATCATCAGATGCGTATTATGCATGTCTGCGCCCGAAACCCGGGAAGTATGCACAGCGCATTCATATTGGTGCACTCAGGGATCCCCGATATGTTCGAGGAACCCCCCCCCCCCCCCGCCGGCTGCGGAGCTGGTTGCTGGGCGACAGGGGCTACCCATTGTTGTCATGGCTGATGCAACTATACGAAGGCCACAGACCAACGCAGAGACCCGCAGCAATGATGCCCATACTGTGACCAGGGGTGTGGTCGAGAGGTGCTTTGGGGTCCTGAAGATGCGCTTCAGGTTCCTGGACTGCTCTGGATTGGCCCTCCAGTACAAGGCTAGGAGGGTCGCCTGCATCGCGATGGTCTGCCTCGTCCTCCACAACATCGCGCAGCAAGGGGCGATGTGCTCGAGGAGGATGAGAAGGAAAGGCAGGCCTCATCAGATGAGGAGGATGAGGGGGAGTTGGACAATGAGCGGGATATGGGGCCTGGCCAGGCACGGGAGGCCACACAACGGAACCGCCAGGGCCAATGCGCAAGGGACACTCTCGTCGCAACATGGTTCACAGAATAGGGGGGCGAGGGGGGTCGTTGGCCAGTGGCACGGAGACCATCATACCACACCCCCTCACCTCCCACACCACCGAACCACCTCACCTCCTACACCACCGAACACGCTCACCTCCCACACTACCAAACCACTCACATGCACACCCCCTCCGTTATACATACCTGCAGCCCTACGAGCTGGGAGCTTGATGCACGATCAATTGCACAAAGACGAGAGTTGGATGCAATTGAGGCTTTAGTGTGGCCTCCTACAGCAGCTGGCGAAATGGCTGCTGTACAGGGAGCACACATATTTATACTCCGCCTACTGGGTGGAACCAGCAGGCAGGGAACTACCCCCGTACCTGTAGTGCAGGGCCTTACCACAAATCACCTATATACATCAGTGGTGACTACCACAGGGCACTGGGTTGGCAGGGACAGCGGATCTGGTCCATGTGATGGAGGATGATGACAGCCCGCTCTGCGATGAGCTCCGTGCTCTATATCGTTTGACTATGTATAACTCATGCCCACAGTTGCACCCTACACCTGGGTGATCCCTGCATGCGAGCTGGCCCAGTCCATCATACGGTCCCGTTGAATACCTGGGGAGGGGGTACTGGTGATGGTCGCGGCGGGGGGGAGGGGAAGGGTGGGGGGGGGTTACATGGTCCACCCACTGGGCCTGACTCATCCCCCACTCCCACTGGCCAACACTGACCGCTCCACTCCCACACCCATCAGACAGAGCGCAGAGGCAGGTTTCAACAGTGTTGAGAATTGTTTAATGTGAAGAGGTATATACAGTCTGTACCCTAGCCACTATAAGTTAACTGTGCCCGGCACCCGTACAAACTTAACTGGTGTCTAACCTTCTGGCCTTACGGGCACTAACACTGTACCTAGGTGGTTCCCCAGATGTTACAGCAGGAGTGGTGACTCGAGTCTCTGCCTGTATCTCCACTATGAATGACACTGGATGTTCCAGAAGCCCGGGACCCGTCTGGGCGGCAGCTGGTTCCTGGGGCCGGCCTGCCCTTCGACCATTCGGCCCCTCGGCTGCTCCTACCTCCACCTGCTGTACCGGACCGACTGTGTGGTGCGCACCACATTGTGTCCCAGGAGCCTCTTCACTAGTTTGCCCAACCGAGGTGATAGTCTCTGAGATGGTGGAGGGTGTTGGAGACAGCTGTGACGGAAAGTCCGTGCCCTCCTCTGACCTGAACTCCATGGTGTCCTCGGTCTCGGGCAGAGGGCTGGTGTTCCGGCTGCTCTCCCTGTCAGTGCTCGGCCATCTGGGGGGGCACTGGCTCTGGCACTGGCTGTGGGCGGGGGGGCCTCGGATGGTTCAGGCCCATCTCCGGCAGGTCTTGTAAGACATAAGATGGCATGTATGGTTAGACAGCCATTTGTGGTGAGGCGTGAGGGTGAGGGGAGTGGGGGGGGGGGGGGGGGGGGGGGGGGTGGTGGGGTGTGAGGGGTGTGGTGAGGGGTTGGGGGGTGAGGGGTGTGGTGAGGGGTTGGGGGGTGAGGGGTGTGGTGAGGTAGGTGGGGGTGGCACACATGTGGATTGGATTGGATTTGTTTATTGTCACGTGTACCGAGGTACAGTGAAAAGTATTTTTCTGCAAGCAGCTCAACAGATCATTCAGTACACGGCAGAAAAGGGAATTAGACAAAATTCAAGAAAATACATGAGAATACATAATAGGGAAACACAAGATATACAATGTAACTACATAAGCATTGGCATCGGATGAAGCATACAGGGTGTAGTGTTAATGAGGTCCGTCAATAAGAGGGTCATTTAGGAGTCCGGTGACAGTGGGGAAGAAGCTGTTTTTGAGTCTGTTCGTGCGTGTTCTCAGACTTCTGTATCTCCTGCCCGATGGAAGAAGTTGGAAAAGTGAGCAAGCCGGGTGGGAGGGATCCTTGATTATGCTGTCATGAGGATCCGCAACTAGCCAGGGGGTCTCACTTCCTTGTCCGCCTCCGACCACCGCCTCTGCAACCTCCCTGTTCTCCGGGCCGCCGACCATGTCCAGTGCCCTCTGCTCAGGCAAGGTGAGGACTTCAGGTCGGGTGGTCCCCCTCTGGTCTTCTCCCGCTCCCGGCGGTTGTGCGCGGCCTTGTCCTCGGGGGGCAAACACAAACAACGACAGAGTTGGACAGTCCAGAGCATGCAGCCCACGGGTTGGGAAGCTGATGGCATCAATGGCCATGGCATTCGGCCATTGCGGCTCGCATGGGTGCTGGTATGTGGGGTAGGGTGAGGGTCCAGCTGTCCCTCAGGGGTGGTGGGGGTGTAGTCTGAGTCACATGTGTGTGGGGGTAGAGGGATTGGTGCCATGTGCAGAGCGCAGTCTACTCAACCTGTCTACCATGAGGAGGTCATGCACTTTCTTCCTGCACTGGATGGCAGTCCGGGCGACTTCGCTAACGGCGCTGATGGTGACTGCCACCTGCGCCCTGTGTAGCCATGTAAAATGGCCACCTGCAAAGGACCATGGGAATTGTGGTCAATTTGGGACACAGACAGGTACACAGCCTCTGTGTATCGTGCAAAGAAACCAGACTTGACTGAAACTTGCATCCATTAAAAATCAATTACCATTTTCCCCAAGACAATAACATTCGCATTAAGGACCATCAACGATAGCGGACTAACCGGTGCCACCGCCCTTATTTGGAAAGGCCTATGTGCCTGGGACAATGATAGCTGGGACCCGCCCAGCCATCAAGGTATCCGCCCCCTAATTGGCTAAGATCGATGAGTGTGATCGAAACCCTATCGATCCACTGGACCTGGAGTAAGGACCGCCCAAAGAGCACTAAAGAGACAAAGGATAAAACGCCCTGCGCACTAAAGATTTGTCTCTTTTGGGACTGGCCTGTGCGCGATCAATTGTAGCAGAAAAACCAAGTTCAAGGATCCGCGACCATTCCTGAAGGACGAACCCAGCTGAGATGAACCCAACAACTTCCAACCGACCATATGGGACCCGGATAAAGACCTTATCTCGCACAGTCACTGTGCCAGTCACTCGAAGTTAAGTAAAGGTCATCTTAGTCGTTAGGAGTAGTTTACTACGGAGCCGCGTGTATTTTTTTGCTTAGTGATACAAGTCTTGTGTTATTAATAAACTGTGTTTTTGAGCTAACATACTGGTTGTGTGGTCATTAGGTCAATATAAGAAACAGCTGTGGTTCACATCAAAATATATATGTCAACATCCGGTACGGCGAACGGTGTATTTGGGAGAATCCCACCCACCACAGTGCTGCTTTTTCAGTCATTCAGTATTCCACACACAAAACTACTGCTCTTCCCTGCTACATCAAACTTGGCCTCTAATCAATCATGACTAATGGTATAAAGTCACATCATCCCTCAAGGTTTTGTGGTCCCAACACAGTTTAGTGATGGGATATAGATCACAATATATGCATGTACCACCAGAACACAGTACCTGGTTTCACACTCCAATCTTAAGGGGTACTGCAGTGTCCCACGCTTAAAACTACAAGTTCCTCCTCGGTCCCGCCACAGGAGGGACTGAAGGCAATACTGCAAATACTGAAAGAGTTTGGAACCATCTCAGGCTACAAACCTAACCTGGGCAAAAGCGAGGCATTCCTAGTGAACTCTAAAGGGGTAGGGACAGAGCTGGAGGGGCTCCCGTTTAAAATGGCCCAGAACAGATTCCGTTACCTGGGGATACAAATAGTCAGAGACTGGACACAGATCCACAAGTGGAACCTGACCAGCCTGGTCGAGGAAGTAAGAAAAGACCTTCAACGGTGGGGCTCACTCCCACTCTCCCTGGCGGGGAGAGTGCAGACGATCAAGATGAACGTACTGCCGAGGTTGCTCTTCCTGTTTAGATCCACACTGATCTTCATCCCCAAGGCCTTTTTCCAGAATGTAGACAGTCTAATCATGGCGTTTGTGTTCGGGGGGGGGGGGGGGGGGGGGGGGGGGGGCAAACCGACCCTGCAAAGAAAGATAAATCAAAGGGGGCTTGGCTTCACCGAACCTACAGTACTACCACAGGGCAGCAACGGTACAAAGAGTGAGGGGATGGGTACACGAACTCGGCACAGAGTAGGTACAGGCCTCCAGTAAAGGAACGACTCTCCGGGCCCTAGCTACAGCAGCACTCCCATCCTCCTCAACAAGATACACAATGCGCCCAGTGGTAGCGGCCACGCTGAGAACGTGGACCTAGTTGATACAACACTTCGGGATAACCAAAATGTCCCCCATGGCCCCCATCTGCAGCAATCACAGATTCCCCCTCCCCCCTCCCCCCCCAGCCATATTCGATAACACCTTCAAAGATGGAGGTGGTTCGGGGGCACACTGATGGTCGGGGGGCACAGACTGGCGACTCTGGACGAACTGATGAGGAAGTGGAAACTAGCAAAAGGACAGGGAATGAGACACCTCCAAACAAAGAGACAGTCGGGTACCCCGGGATCCCAGAAAACACACAACTTGAGGACCTGATAGGCACAAGCAGCGAGAAGAGGGTGCTATGTGGGAAAATATACGGACAGCTACTGGGCAGAGCTCGAACACCACTGGACAAGACCAGACAAAAATTGTTGGACAAACTGGGGACAGAGGTAGGGGACTCTGGAGCGAGGCACTGAGCAGGGCTAACTCCGCCTCCTCCTGTGCAAGGCTCAGCCTCATGCAGCTCAAAGTGGTGCACAGAGCGCACCTGACCAGAACCCGAATGAGCAGGTTCTTCCCGGAGGTGGAGGGTAAATGTGAACGGCCCGGCCAACCACACCCACATGTTTTGGGCTTGTTTTAAACTTTTTGGGTTCTGGACAGCCTTCTCCGAGGCAATATCCAGGGTTGTGGGGGTGAGGGTGAAGCCATGCCCAATAGTGGCAATCGGAGCAGCCAGAATTACACATGGGGAAGGGGGCCAACGCCCTTGCTTTCGCTTCCCTAATCGCACGCGGGAGAATCCTGCTCGGCTGGCGATCGGCAGCACCACCCACAGCTGCAGACTGGCTCACTGACCTCTCAGAATCTCAACCTGGAGAAGATTAAATACGCCATCCGAGAGTCAGACGACGGCTTCCTGGATACTTGGGGGCAGTTTGTCGGCCTGTTCCAAAACCTGTTTGAGGCCAGCAACGAGGAGTAAGCCAAGAATAAATACCAAGATAGATGAGGAACCAAAGTACTGTGCAACCTGGGGGGCAGACAACAGGGAAGGTGGGGGGGGGGGGGGGGGGGGGGGGGGGGGGACTATAGACCAATTCAGAGGGCAGCAAAATGTACTTAGGGTCAGTTAAATGAAGGACAAAGTAAATAAGCGCAGGCAAGAAAAATGTAATGTATATATACGACTGTTTATAAATATGAGAAATGCCAATAGAAAGGGAAATGAAAATGAAAATCGCTTATTGTCACGAGTAGGCTTCAATGAAGTTACTGTGAAAAGCCCCTAGTCGCCACATCCCGGTGCCTGTCCAGGGAGGCTGGTACGGGAATCGAACCGTGCTGCTGGCCTGCTTGGTCTGCTTTAAAAGCCAGCAATTTAGCCGAGTGAGCTAAACCAGCCCCTTTCATGGCCTCAGAACGTCCCAAAGTGCTTTACAGCAATGGAATTGTAGTTACTGTTGTAATATCGGAAGGTATCATGAAGGTAGCTGTATAAACATACTTCCACAGATGGGAGAGGGCAGTACCAGAGGTGCCTCTCCCTTCACCAAGCAGTAGTTGATGCAAATAAAAAGGTTCATTTTTCGTCTCAGCTTATTTGCTGTCCAGTGATTTGCTGACATACACTGATATCCACGGAGTTATCGACTATGGGAGCACTAAGATTGAAGCCCATTCTGTCGGCCAGAATTCTCCGTCCGTTGGAAATCTCTATTTCCACCTGCAGCACACCCCTGCAGTAGGTTTCCTAGTGGCGTGGGGTCGCTTCAATGGGAAATCCCATTGGACAAGCGGCAGGACCAGAGAATCCCCCCTCCAGCGAACGGCATGCCAGCGATTAGCTGGGGGGGGGGGGGGGCAGAGAATCTCGCCTGTAGACTTCAGCACATCATTTAGGGAAGTACTGACAAGGTGCTGCACTGTTGAAGATGCCGTCTTTCGGATGAGACATTAAACAAAGGCCACAGTTGCCCTGCCAGGTCGACATTTAAAAAACTGCTCAACACAATTTCAAGGAAGAAAGGTTCTCCCCGGTGTCGCAGACACTGGCCAGAATTCTCCGGCTGTTCACGTTGGCGGGATTCTCTGGTCCTGCCTGCAGCGCACCCCTCCTACGTGTATCCAGGTGGCGTGGGGTGGCTTCAATGGGGAATCCCATTGATAGCAGTGGGGGGAAACAAATTCTGCCACCAGCAAACAGCACGCCACCTCCTGCCGACGAGATACACCCAGCTTAGAGGTTGGAGAATCCCCCCAATATATATCGTTCAGCCAACATTTCTATAAACACAAATGATCCGTTAACTATCACATTGCTCTTTGTCGAACCTTGTTGCAAACAATACTGGATACCATGTTTCCGATATTACAACAGTAACTACAATTCCATTGCTGTAAAGCACTTTGGGATGTTCTGAGGCCATGAAAGGTGCGTAAGAAGCAGGTGTGTTTTCCATCACAAAGTCTACAAGAGGGACTAGTGCAGCTGTTGCGGAGTCCATGCAGCTCAGGTTTCTGTTTTCCTTATGTGGAGAGCACAGAAAACATGGCCAGCATTTTCCATCGCTCCCCATGACGGATGTTTCCGCGGCGTTAAGCCACAGCTAACATTAATTCAGGATGAGAATAGGCTTCCTACTGCTTGTTTAGCATAGCCCACCCTATCGTTAGGTGATAATGTCCTGCTCACCAGTCCTCAGCCTGGCCCCAAGATGCACCCAGAGTTACTGGCGCAAGCAATCACATTCATCAGCAGTTAGCGTATTTACAGTAAGTAATTTGTGTTGAGGGAAATTTGTTGATTGCATTTATTAAAGTGCTACACGCTAAATGTGCTGATGCAGAAACAAGCTGAAGTGGAATATTAAAGGACAGGCTGCTGTGTGCAGATGATGGCTGCATAGGGATTTTAAACCACATGATGCTCGTACTTTCCCAACATGCAATAAATTTGTTGCTGCTGAGTTTTGGAAAACAAGTCTCAACCTTTTGTTTTCAAGTGCGGCGCAATGTCCTCATTCACTCATTAATATATTGGGTATGATTTTGTTCATTGGTTTACTGTCAGGCTGTGTTGCACACATATTAATGGCATAAAAAGTAAGACACAGGGTGTGAATCTCTGGCCTTGTTGTGCTCTCGCTCAAGGGTAACCAAGTCAGTGAATAGCAGGAGAGGCCAAAAACAAGTTCCGCACCAGACTCCAAACAGTTTGTGATGCAACCGGACTGCTCCCATAGGCGAAATTGGGATCCAGCTGTAGCATGGCGAGAAACCAATTATCGCCACGTAAGCCCCATTTCCATGCAATTAACAAGAGCCACCCCATATCCAATGGCCTCCATTCATTCAGCTCCCTCCCCAGTAAGTGCTCAGGCTGGAGCTGATGAGTACTCCTTTTGAAAAATGGGAACCTAGCAAAAGGGCTTCTGTGGGGAGCCGAGGAGGTGAGTAGCCATCTTTCTGACAGGTAAAGAGGCCGGGGTTGCCTGGCTTGCCACCCCAGTGTCAGTGAGGGGTGGAGCCCCACGGCTGGGAGTTGGGGAACCCTCTGCAGGGGTGTGCCATAATATACACACAGGTATATGATGGTGCACAGACAGGCAGTGATTGACACACAGGATGACCAATGAACACACAGAACACAGCAGCCAATCACCAGACAGGACACGACCACTATAAAGCCAGGGGGCACTAGTTTTCCTGTTCTCTTGGGATCCAGCCTCTGAGACAGTCAGAGCCCGTGAGCAACAACTAGAACATTCACGATGTAGTAGTAAGATAGTCTGGTCAGGTTAGCCTCAGGTCTCCAGTTAAGTCAGCATAGTGTCAACCCACAGTTAAAGTATGTATGATAGTTAAGAGTTCAATAAAATCGAGTTGCATTTCTTCAAGTGTTGGAAGCCTGTCTCTCTCACTGCTGCAGTAAACGCAGTCCTCGCAGACCCAGCTTACCCAACACATCATGGTACCAGGGAGTCATGCTCGAGTTTGACGGACCTACCTTGAGATAATCTGCCTTTGACCAGCGATCAGCAATCCGGTAACATGGACAGCATCCGCCCTCCCCCGCAGCTCCGCATTGCCGGCAACCTCGGTGCTAACTCGAAGATTTTCAAGCAAAAGTTACAGCTATATCTTGAAGCCACCGACATCGAGGCCGCATCGGATGCCAGAAAGATCTCTCTCTTCCTCTGTACAGCCGGGGACCACGCTATCCACATCTTTAACTCCCCCACCTTTGCTGAAGGCGAGGACAAGACAAAGTTTAAAACAGTCCTGCTGAAGTTTGACAGCCACTGTGACATCGAAGTCAATGAGAGCTTTGAACGCTATGTATTACAGCAGAGGCTTCAGGGTAAGGATGAACCTTTTCAATCCTTCTTAAACCATCTCCGCATCCTCGCGCAGTCCTGCAACTACGGCTCCACTTCCGACTCCATGATCCACGACCAGATCGTTTTCGGGGTCCACTCCAATCCCCTTCGCCAGCAGCTCCTTAAAGTTAAGCAGCTCACCTTTACCATCGCCATCGAGACCTGCATCCTACACGAGCAGGCTAACAACCGGTACTCCCATATCAAGGCGGCAGAGACGCCGTGGCAAGGCCCCCACGATGCGGAGCGGGTGCAGGCCGTAAAGTAGCTCCAGGGCCTGAGTCTGGATGAGGGCGGCCATTTTGCGTGCTTTTCCCGGGCTCCTGCGCATGCGCGCAACGACCAAGGGGACGGCGAGGCCGACGACCGAACTGCGCAGGTGCGCACATCGTTCGACCACACTGCGCATGCGCGGTGGCACACTGAGTGTCCTGACGTCGGCGCCATGACGTGCAACAACTGTGGCTCTGCCCACTTAAAGCGGGAATGTCCCGCGAAATCTCGACGCTGTCTCCAGTGTGGCAAGCTTGGCCACTACGCAGCCCTGTGTAAATCTGCTCAACTGCCCAACACATAGCGATCCCAGCCACAGCGCAGGAACGTCCGGTCCGTACAGCAACCCGTTGCAGACTCCGACTCTGACATGGTTCCAGATCCTGACACCGAGGGCCTCACATCCCCATTCCGGGTGGGCAGCATCACCAAGCATACGATACTTTCAGCCAAGAAACTGAAACAACTTCCAGTGATGAGCATTGATCCGGATGACGAGTGGTGTGCCACCCTTATGGTCAACAAGGCTTGCATACGCTTCAGGCTGGACACCGACGCTTCAGCGAACCTCATTTAAAAGTCCGACCTTGACACCATCCGCGTCAAGCCAAGTATTCTTCCACCGGCCTGCCAGCTCCTCTACTACAATGGCAATGCCATTGCTGCCAGTGGCTCATGCCAGCTTGCTGTATCCCGTTGTTCCTCAAAAGCAACCCTGCGTTTTGAAATTGTAGGAACCAACAGAGCTTCCTTGCTCGGTGCTCGGACCTGCAAAATATTGAATCTTGTGTAGCGGGTTCACACCATGTCGCCCGCTGAGGCAACAGCCTCGCCAGATGTCAACTTCCAAACCCAATTAGATGACATCATAGCACAATACCACAGCGTCTTCGAAGGTATGGACACACTCCCCTACATATACAAGATACTACTGAAGCCGAATGCCACACCTGTGGTTTATGCACCGCGTTGGGTGCCGGCACCCCCTAATGACCGCCTCAAGCAGCAGCTGCAAGATCTCCAGGACTAGGGCATCATTTCTAAGGTCACGGAACCCACTGACTGGGTTAACTCCATGGTTTGTGTCAAAAAACCGTCAGGGGAACTTCGCGTTTGTATCAACCCCAGAGATTTGAACCGTAACGTCATGAGGGAACACTACCCTATACCTAAACGAGATGAGCTCACCAGCGAAATGGCTCTCGCCAAGTTTTTCACGAAGCTGGATGCCTCCAAGGGGTTTTGGCAAATACAGGTGGACGTGTCCAGTCGAAAGCTGTGCACATTTAACACCCCATTCGGTCGTTACTGTTACAACCGGATGCCCTTTGGCATCATCTCTGCCTCGGAGGTGTTCCAGCGAATAATGGAGCAAATGATGGAGGGCATCGAGGGGGTGCGAGTGTACGTCGATGATATCACCATCTGGTCCACAACTCCTCAGGAGCACATCGATCGCCTCAAACGAGTGTTCCATAGGATCCACGAGCATAGCCTCTGACTCAATAGAGCCAAATGCTCGTTCGGTCAAGCAGAAATAAAGTTCCTTGGCGACCATATTTCGCAGTTCGGTGTGCAGCCAGATGCAGACAAGGTGTCGGCGATCAATGCCATGAAGACCCCGGAGGACAAGAAGGCGGTCCTCCGCTTCCTAGGGATGGTCAACTTCCTTGGGAAGTTTATCCCCAACCTCGCATCACACACCACAGCTCTCAGCCATCTCGTTCAGAAAACTACGGACTTCCAGTGGCTACCCGCTCATGAGCGAGAGTGGCGTGAGCTCAGGGCGAAACACACCAAGGCCTCGGTACTAGCGTTTTTCGACCCCGCCAAGGAGATGAAGATCTCCATCGACGTGAGCCAGGCTGGCATTGGGGCAGTACTCCTCCAACGGGACGAATCCTCCTCCTGGGCCCCAGTCGCATATGCATCTAGCCATGACACCTACTGAGCAACGATATGCTCAGATTGAAAAAGAATGCCTGGGTCTCCTCACAGGGATTGACAAATTCCATGATTACGTGTATGGACTCCCCAAATTCACGGTCTAGATGGACCACAGGCCATTGTTTCACATCATCCAAAAATACCTCAATGATATGACGCCACGGCTACAACGTATCTTCCTCAAACTCCGCCGCTACGATTTCGAACTGGTCTACATCCCGGGAAAGGAGCTTATTGTGGCCGACGCACTCTCTAGATCCATCACCACGCCGTGTGAGTAGTTGGACTTTCTCTGTCAGATAGAAGCTCAGGTGAAGTTTTGTGCATCCAACTTTCCGGCCACTGATGAAAGGGTCGTGCAAATTCGTCAGGAAAGAGCCAGGGATCCTTTACTCCAGCGGGTCATGCGACATCTCACGGATGGTTGGCAAAAGGGGCAGTGCCCAGAGTTCTATAATGTAAAGGATGATCTAGCGGTAGTGGACGGCATACTGATGAAACTAGACAGGATAGTAATCCCGCAGAGCATGCGAGAGCTGGTCCTCGGTCAAATCCACGAGGGTCACCTGGGGGTCGAAAAGTGTCGCCGTCGAGCCCAAGAGGCAGTATATTGGCCAGGCATCAGTCAGGATATCGGCAACACGGTCCTCAATTGCCCAACGTGCCAAAGGTTCCAGCCGGCTCAGCCGAAAGAGACTCTGCAGCCTCATGAACTGGTGTCCTCCCCATGGTCCAAAGTTGGTATTGACCCCTTTCATGCAAAGGGCCGAGACTATGTCCTCCTCGTGGACAACTTTTCTAACTACCCCATGGTGGTCAGACTGACTGACCTCACATCAGCAATAGTCATCAAGATATGCAAAGAGACCTTTGCCCGTCATGGCATTCCACTTACAGTTATGACTGATAATGGCCCGTGCTTCTTCAGCCAGGAGTGGACGGATTGTGCCCGGTAGTACAATTTTACGCACGTCACTTCAAGCCTCCACTACCCCCTGTCGAATGGGAAGGCTGAAAAGGGGGTCCACATTGTTAAAAGGCTGTTGTGCAAAGCTGCTGACTCGGGTTCGGATTTTAACCTGGTGCTGCTAGCCTACAGGGCGACTCCTTTGTCCGCTGGCCTGTCCCCAGCACAGCTTCTAATGAATCGCACACTACGGACGATGGTGCCGGCTATCCACATCCTGGACCTTGACAATTTTCCGGTCCTGCAGAGGATGCAACAGTCTCGGGCCCAATGCAAGTTGGCGTATGACGCCCACGCCACAGATCTCCCTGCTCCGGTCCCTGCTGACCGAGTTCATGTTCAGCTACCTGACGGTGGCTGGTCTGCCACAGCTGTGGTGGTTAAGCAAGTGGCCCCGAGATCGTTCCTCGTTCACATGCATGATGGCTCCTTTCTTCGGCGTAATAGGCGGGCACTGCGGCTACTCCCGCGCCCGCCACCTGAACGTGATGTCCCGCCTCACATGCTGGTTCCTCAGGACACACCCTTCCACAAGGACACCGATCTGACAGTTCTTTTACCACCCTCTACATTGGAGACAGTTACGCCCGTTCCAGTGCAGGCGACCCCTGACCCACCCTTGAGGCGGTCAACCAGCATTCGTCGCCCGCCACAGAGACTGAATTTATAGACTGAATGTTGCATTACCTTGTGATCCGTTTACACATCTAACTAAGCTAGAGTCACAGACAGACTCTCGGAGGTTGTGGCAAGGACTAAACAACATAACGGGCAACAAAGCGAAGCCGAGCAGTATCTCTGGCAGCAGCGCACCCCTCCCCGATGAACTTAATGCATTCTATGCTCGGTTCGAGCAGGTAACCAACAATCCATTGTCGAGTGCCCCAGCAGCCCATAATTCACCCATACCCACCATCACAGCTTCCGAAGTCAGATCGGTCTTCCTGAAAGTGAACCCGCGGAAGGCGATGGGCCCGGACGGGATCACTAGTCGTGCACTCAGAGCCTGCGCATACCAGCTGGCAGAGGTATTCACAGACATCTTTAACCTATCCCTACTCCACTCCGAGGTCCCCACCTGCTTCAAGAAGACCACCATCATACCGGTACCAAAGAAGAACCAGGCTAACGTGCCTCAATGACTACCGCCCGGTGGCCCTGACGTCAGTTGTAATGAAGTGCTTCGAGAGGCTGATCATGAAGCGCATCACCTCCATACTCCCCGAACGCCTTGACCCACTTCAATTCGCATACCGTCGCAACCGGTCCACATCAGACGCCATTTCCCTGGCCTTACACTCATCCCTACATCATCTCGAAAACAAGGACTCCGACATCAGACTCCTGTTTATTGACTACAGCTCCGCCTTTAACACCATAATCCCAGCCAAGCTCATATCAAAGCTCCAAAACCTAGGACTTGGCTCTCCACTCTGCAACTGGATCCTCAATTTTCTGACCAACAGACCACAATCAGTAAGAATGAACACCAACACCTCCTCCACAATAGTCCTCAATACCGGTGCCCCGCAAGACTGCGTACTTAGCCCCCTACTCTACTCCCTGTACACACACGACTGCGTGGCAAAACATGGTTCCAACTCCATCTACAAGTTTGCTGACGATACGACCATAGTGGGCCGGATCTCGAATAATGACGAGTCAGAATACAGGAGGGAGATAGAGAACCTAGTGGAGTGGTGTAACGACAACAATCTCTCCCTCAATGCCAGCAAAACTAAAGAGTTGGTCATCGACTTCAGGAAGCAAAGTACTGTACACACCCCTGTCAGCATCAATGGGTCCAAGGTGGAGATGGTTAGCAGTTTCAAATTCCTAGGGGTGCACATCACCAAAAATCTGTTCTGGTCCACTCACGTTGCGCTATCACCAAGAAAGCACAACAGCGCCTATACTTCCTCAGGAAACTAAGGAAATTCGGCATGTCCACATTAACCCTTACCAACTTTTACAGATGAACTATAGAAAGCATCCTATCGGGCTGCATCACAGCCTGTTATGGCAACTGCTCGGTCCAGGATCGCAAGGAACTTCAGAGAGTCGTGAATACCGCCCAGTCCATCACACAAACCTGTCTCCCACCCATGGACTCCATCTACACCTCCCGCTGCCGGGGGGAAGCGGGCAGCATAATCAAGGATCCCTCCCACCCGGTTTACTCACTTTTCCAACTTCCTCCATCGGGCAGGAGATACAGAAGTCTGAGAACAAGCACGAACAGACTCAAAAACAGCTTCTTCCCCACCGTCACCAGATTCCTAAATGACCCTCTTATTGACTGACCTCATTAACGCTACAACCCTGTATGCTTCATCCGATGCCAATGCTTATGTAGTTACATTGTATATCTTGTGTTGCCCTATTATGTATTTTCTTGTATTTTCTTGAATTTTGTTTAATTCCCTTTTCTTCCCATGTACTGAATGATCTGTTGAGCTGCTTGCAGAAAAATACTTTTCACTGTACCTCGGTACACGTGACAATAAACAAATCCAATCCAATCCAATCCAACATCTGTGCATATTGTTTCTTCCTAATTTGTTATCTGCCCTCTATCTGCACTCAACACCGTCCCATGTAAATACGTTCACATACTTTGTATGTAGTCAAGCTCTGACATACACACTCAATATTTATTGACCTTTACACATTTTTTTATAAGTTAAAAAAAAAGGGGGGGTGATGTCATATTAATCTCACAGGTATATGATGGTGCACAGACAGGCAGTGATTGATACACAGGATGACCAATGAACACACAGAACACAGCAGCCAATCACCAGACAGGACACGACCACTATACAGCCATAGTGCACTAGTTTTCCCGTTCTCTTGGGATCCAGCCTCTGAGACAGCCAGAGCCCGTGAGCAACAACTAGAACATTCACCATGTAGTAGTAAGATAGTCTGGTCAGGTTAGCCTCAGGTCTCCAGTCAACTCAGCATAGTGTCAACCCACAGTTAAAGCATGTATGATAGTTAAGAGTTCAAAAAAATCAAGTTGCATTTCTTCAAGTGTTGGAAGCCTGTCTCTCTCACTGCTGCAGTAAACGCAGTCCTCGCAGACCCAGCTTACCCAACACATCAGGGTGGGCTGCCATGGGGGGGGGGGGGTCGGGGGAGGCGTTGGGGGGGGAAACCACCATGCCAATCTCTGGATATTGTTTACCTGTTCCGGGGCAACACTTGTCCCTGCCCATCTGCCCCATCGATCACCCATACCCCCCACGATTGCTGAGGCCTCTGACTGCACGGCTGAAGACTATTGCCAATGTGAATTGGCAATCATGGGTGAGTGCCACGGGGAGGGGTCGGAGATGCCTGAAGAGATGGGCAAAGGGTTTGGAGGTCAGTCTGCATTGTGGAAGGAGGTGGCAGAGGCATCATATTGTTTGTGCAAAAAGGTGTTTAAAATGCTGTACAATACCCCACTCCCGACTGTGCTGCACCCCCCAAACCCCTCCTCCCCACCCCCTAGCTACACCCCTCCCCCCGCTCCGCCGGTGCCTCAGTGATGCTCAACGTGCCTGGCCCTCCTAGCTGTACCAGTACGTCGAGGTGTTTCCCCAGGATGCACATCAGAGGTAGAGGCTGCCAGCTGGCTACCTCGTCCCATGGCCTTCGATGCCCCTGGTGGGCGTCCTCTGGGGGCTTTGGGGCCGTAGTGCCCCTGTTCACCTGTTGGTGGCACATGCACAGCCATGCAGCCCTGTCCCGTGTGCTGGTTTAGCACACACCTAAATCGCTGGCTTTGAAAGTAGACCAAGACAGGCCAGCAGCACGGTTCAATTCCCGTACCAGCCTCCCCGAACAGGCGCCGGAATGTGGCGACTAGGGGCTTTTCACAGTAACTTCATTTGAAGCCAACTTGTGACAATAAGCGATTTTCATTTCAGAGGGGTGGAACGCGAGAGAGCTGGTAGCCACCGTCTCCGTTGGCACCCAGCGTCCCCTCCTCCCATTCAGTGCCCATAGGGCCCTGGGGTTCACTTTGGGATAGAGGGGCAGCTGGTTCAAGCCCCAACTGCCCCTCCATCATCTGGCTCTGCCAGCCCTGGCGATTCCCCATGGTCCATACCACTGTGTCAACATCTCAGCAACGCTCCTCAGTGACTGGGACCAGCTCCACAGCGCCTCAGCCATTCCCACCTGAGAGCAGGACATGTCCCACAGAACCTCATCAAGGCCGGCCTGGTACTGGGTAACATCCCCCAACGAGTCAGACATTCTGCCGAGACCCTCAGTCATGGCCATCACCGATTGCACGGTGCCTTGGAAACCTTCACCAATGCTGCTGATGTGGTGCACCAGGTTCTCAACTCCACCCTACCAGTGTTGGCCTCGGTGCCACTCATTGCCGGCGCCATCTCCTGCGCCTGTAGCCTCTGGGACTCCTCCAATCAGCTATGGATATGCTGGAGTGACGCTGACATCTCCCTCTGAACGTCTCGGCCATTCCCTATTGTTTCCATCAAAGAACAAAGAACGAAGAAAAGTACAGCTCAGGGTAATCCACTTCAACAGGCTCAGCATCAGGCTGGAACCCAGCTAGTCCTGGGATCCAGCAGCCCTCTGACCGCTGTCTCGCCTGGGGATTCCTGCCTCCACCTGATCTACCTGATCAGCAGTGTGGTGCTCACCAGATTGTGCCCCAGGCACCTGTCCACTAACATTTCCCACCGAGGTGCATGTATCTGCTCTGGTAGAGGGTGGGATGACAGCTGTGCTGCGACCACGGTTGCATGCTCGGACCTCGCCTCTGAGGTGCTTTCCTCAGAGTCTGGAGAGGGGGCCATCCGAGATGGGCCGGCTCTGTCGGCTGGAGGACCTGCGGGGAGAATGGACATGTGGTCAGTGGGAGGGATGGGTCAGTCAGTAAGGCAATCACTACTCAAAGTTGACAGGTCCTCCGCGGAGGTGGAGCCTGGCGGTTCCACACCGATCTATCCTTGTTCACCCCGGCCACCTCCAGCCCCTCTCCTCAAAGGAGGTGAGGATTCTTATGTCCCGCACCCCGCCGCTAGTCTGGGACCTCTCCTGCCGATTGTGGGAGAGCTTTTCCACAGAGAGGGCATCATTAGCCACATGCATGGCTCACAGTGGTCGTGGTGGGGGTGTGGGGGTTTGTGAAGGGAGGGTTGGGGTGGGGGGGGGTTGGAGGGGGAGTGGAGGGAGGGTTGGAAGGGGAAGGGAGTGGAGGGAGGGTTGGGGGTCACCTGGGGGGTGGATGTTCACTTGCGGGGGGGGGGGGGGGGAGTGTTGGTATCTACTCACTCCTGCTGCCCAATGTATGTCGTTGACCTTTTTCCAACACTGGAAGTCAGTCCTCCTGGTCACACATCCCGAGCTGACACCACCTCATCCCAGGCAGCGCTGGCTGCCTTGTGGATCTCCCTCCAGGACCCTCGGGGAAACAGGACAACCCTCCAGGTCTCCACAGCGTCCAGGAGCCTCCCCAGGTCAGCATACCCGAATTTTGGGACCGTTCTCCTGGGTGCCATTGTTTTGAGTTGGCTGGGGTTGGCTGACCAAGTGCAGCTTAAATGCTGCTCAACCCTGTTAGCGGGGGGCTGGCGAGCACGGTGTCGATGAATCTGCGGACGAGCCTTCATTTGCGACGAGAAGCTTGTGAGGCCTCATTAAGTGGACCAATTAATCAATGAATGTTGAATTGCGTTGCCAGCCTCGCTGGACCGAGCGCCGGGAAACTCGTGGCAATTCCCGCTCGCTATCACACTTCAACATTTTTCCGGAAAATTACGCCCGCATAAAATGGCAGCACAATTATACAAAGGTTAATAGGTCAAGAAACCTGTGTTTGAAAGTCATTGGCAACCAGGTCTACCCTTTGTTCTGTTTATCTTTGGCTGTTCCAAGAAAAATGTAATCCAATTTCAGAAATCTGCTCAAGTGTCAATATGGGCAAGCAGGCATTGATTCTTCTCACAGGCATCACAAAGAGCTGGGAGAACTGAAAGGATCCCGACCTCAAAGGAAGAATTGGCACAATGTACCACAAGAACATGTCTTCATCAAAAGAGAGTCAATGTTTTGAGCAATGATTCCAAATAAACCTGTTGGACTTTAACCTGGTGTTGTAAGACTTCTTACTGTGCTCACCCCAGTCCAACGCCGGCATCTCCACATTATTTGAGCAATTCATCCAGAAGGAGATATGGGATTAGACAGAGGATGACTTCTCTAGAACTGACAACATGCATGTCATTGCTTTCACACTGACTGCAAGCCTCTCCTTGTAGGTTAGGTGTTCGCTTGTGAACTGTACCTTGGAAATGGAGGACTGAAATTTGACGAGAGTCTATTAATGCGTGCCTTCAGGGAAGAAGTGATTTTGTGACAGTTAACAGTTCACCCGGTGGGCGCAGTACTTACTCCGCTGTGGGCTAATGACAGGACCTTGATGTTTCTAGAGATCAGCAAAGTTCAGGGAAAGTCAAATGTGTGATTGTTTTCAAATCTGCCAGATCTGTCTTTGGCAAATTCCGCAGCTCCAGAGGTGGTGCTTGGCAAATGTGCGGCAGCTGTGTACCATTTACAAAGCTCACAGTAAATTCTGTGATGGCCTCAGATGGTTCTTGCTGAAAATCTGCAGAACAGCTGTTAGGAAAGCAGCATTTTGTGGACTCAAAAAACATAGGGAATACAGATCGTAGTCAGCTATTCGATAGGAAGACTATGATCCCCACAAACTCACCTTTCTGCCTGCAGGATGGCACATTGTCACAAGGGACTCCTGCTACTTAATGATATTCACTTAAAGGACCCTGCTGGTGTGACTTATTAAGTGCCAAAAATATATATATTTACTTATTCAACTACCTCAATGGTAATTAATTTTGCATTAATGGTGTGTCATGGAGCTGTGCATTCAAATGGTGAAAGCATATAGTTTCCTCCTATATTAGTATGTTCATTGCGCTATACTTTGTGGACTATTTTAAATGCTTAGAAATACATTTCCTTTTTCTTTATGCAAGGGCATGAAATACACTTTGTGCATTTTGTACTAAGGAAATCAATAATAATAAATTATTGGTATGAAATATACACCTTCTTTCTTCCAATATCTGTTGTGAAGCCTATCTTAACCGAACTTATTGATGACACTGTCCTCCACCCCCCTCAAAACCAAGAATATCAGGGGAGAAATCAAGCCTGCCATGGACATATAATCAAAATATTTCCACAAAAATGCAAAATGTCTTGTTGTGAACTTTATTTCATCGGTGTCTGAGCAGCAGCTATTGAGCCTCGGTAATCCGACACGGAAACCCAGGGAAACGTCCCACTAGCATCCTAGCTTATGCTGCGTACGAGTCTGCAAAGTTTGAAAAGGATCATTTTTCAACACAATTACCTCATTGGTAGAGAAATCCTGAATCAGGACACTGAGATCCATTAGTGTCAGCAATGTGAGATATTCCACAAATTAAAGGAAGGGAGACATATACATCAAGAGCACAAAATAGGGCAGGTCCCTTCACAACCTTCCAATTTTAAAGGGAGGTTTGAGAGGAGATGGTGGCCTAGTGGTAATGTTGCTGGATTAGTAATTCAGAAGCCTGGGCTCGAGCAACATGTATTCAAATCTCAGCGGGGAAGCTGATCAAATTTAAAATTAATAAAATAGGGAATTGAAAGCTAGTCTCAGTAATAGTGACAATGAAACTACCATTGATTGCTGTTGAAAATCCATCTGAATCACTAATGTCCCTGGTCTGGCCTACGTGTGACCCATAGCAAAGTGGTTGACCCTTTAACTGCCCTCTGAAATGGCCTAGCCACTCAGCTCAAGGGCATTTATGGATGGTTGACAAATGCTGGCCTTGCCAACCACATCCCATGAACAATAAAGGAAGAAAACTCCTGACTTTCCTTGATGTGCTTTGAGTCCATTTGACTTCCCTTGATGTTTACAGTGAAACGTAAAAGAGAAAATAATTCCCAATATATGACCTTGATTTTTCATGCTATGTACCTATATGGCACAATAAGACAAAAGTCTGTGCACCCTTGTTGAGATGATATTGATTCATTAGCTCCACTGAAAATAGATCTAATAAAAGCTGAGGAATCATGAACTAATGACTCACATAAGAAAAGCAATTGGTCTATGTCACAAGCAAAATATAGGCCATCACTGTAATTTTCGGAAATAGAAGCAAAATACTGCAGATGCTGGAAATCTGAAATAAAAACTGATAATTCTGGAAAAGCTCAGCAGTTCTGGCAGAATCTGCGGAGAGAGAACCTGAGTTAACAGGAACAATTCAGCGGCCTCGTTGCGCCCTGTTTGGTGTTGGGATGAGGCTGTTAACTCTCACGAGAGGCCTCTCGCAAGATTCGCGACGCTTGAAACATCTCGTAAGGTCCAATGGAATCTCGCAAGGTGTCGCGATCTGCATCTCGCCCTCGTTTGCATATATGTTCGCCAGATTCACCCGGTGCCCGGTACTCACCGGCCTTGCCTGGGAGAGCTCGCCAGGGCACCATTTAGTGCTGGTCCACATAAACATGGACCAGGCGTAACGGCACCTGGGAGGATTTCCCAGGCTACTCGAGACCCTGGGTGGTTGTGGACAGGGAAGGGCGGCACCCTGGCTCTCCCTCTGGCACTGTCAGCCTGGCACTGCCAGGGTGTCCAGGTGGGACTGTCAGGCTGGCAGCGGCACTGCGAGGATGCCAGGTTGGCACTTCCAGGGGTCAGGCTGGGGGCTGGGGAGTGGCCTTACCAGGTAGAGGTGGGAGGGGGGGGGGGTCCCGGGGGCCTCCCCAAGGTTGGAGGGTGAGGTTAAAAACAGGAGGTGTGAAAGTGGCCGGGGGGTTTTGTTGCAAGATAGGCCTGCAGAAAATCTCTCCAAGTGCAGGCTCGGTGCAGAGAATCTCCCCGAGGTGAAAAAAAACAGCAAAGTGCGTTGAATGGTGGCGTGTTTCTCAATGCCTAAACTTTCACTCAAGTCTGCTGAATCACGCCCAAATTTATGAGTCCATTTGACTTCTTCAGAGCGAAGGAGAGAGAGATGTTTGATGGATTTTATCCTGTTTAAGAAAGGGTGGAGCAGGTTAGAGAAAAATAGAATGTCTGAGATAGGTCGGAGCTCAGGAAAGATTTGATAAATATGTGATGGAACAGAAGGCCCGTCACCCCAACTCCTCATCTCCTTCCCACGGCACCTCCCCATGCAATCGCAGAAGGTGCAACACCTGCCACTCTACCTCCTCCCTCCCTACCATCCAAGGCCACAAACGCACCACACAGACACCCACATCCGCTACCCCCCCCCCCCCCACCCCCATACATACACATATACCTACTTGTTCTACTATTAGCACATTCTCCTAACTTATAATTTGGCACTATCTACACCTTCTTTAGCTTTCAACACGACCATTAACACTCCTTTCATCTTGCGGCCATGACATCTTTGTCAAGTCTCTCTAGTTTCCACCTGTCCCTGACCTTCTATTGTGGACCACCTGTTCCACCCCTCTTAATAAAACCCTTCACATTCCCCCCTCTCTTTTGCTCTGATGCAGAGTTCTACAGACTCAAAACTCTGTTTCTCACTCCACAGGTGCTCACACATGCTGCTGAGCTTTTCCAGCATTTTGTATTTTGATTGTAAGTGTTGATTGTATTTAAACAGTATACTAAGTAAATAATTGAACTGACATAGAACAAAGAACAAAGAACAAAGAAAAGTACAGCACAGGAACAGGCCCTTCGGCCCTCCAAGCCTGTGCCAACCATGCTGCCCATCTAAACTAAAATCTTCTACACTTCCTGGGTCCGTATCCCTCTATTCCCATCCTATTCATGTATTTGTCAAGATGCCCCTTAAATGTCTCTATTGTCCCTGCGTCCACCACCTCTTCTGGCAGCGAGTTCCAGGCACCCAGTAACCTCTGTGTAAAACATTTGCCTCATACATCTCCTCTAAACCTTGCCCCTCGCACCTTAAACCTATGCCCCCTAGTAATTGACCCCTCTACCCTGGGAAAAAGCCTCTGACTATCCACTCTGTCTATACTCCTCATAGCTAATGCCCTCCATAGCAGGCAACACCCTGTCAAATCTCTTCTGCACCCTCTCTAAAGCCTCCACATCCTTCTGGTAATGTGGCGACCAGAATTGAACACTATACTCCAAGTGTGGCCTAACTAAGGTTCTATACAACTGCAACATGACTTGCCAATTCTTATACTCAATGCCCCGGCCAATGAAGGCAAGCATGCCGAATGCCTTCTTGACTACCTTCTCCACCTGTGTTGCCCCTTTCAGTGACCTGTGGACCTGTACACCTAGATCTCTCTGACTTTCAATACTCTTGAGGGTTCTACCATTCACTGTATATTCCCTACCTGCATTAGACCTTCCAAAATTCATTACCTCAAATTTGTCTGGATTAAACTCCATCTGCCATTTCTCTGCCCAAGTCTCCAAATGATCTAAATCCTGCTGTGTCCTCTGACAGTCCTCATTGCTATCCGCAATTCCACCAACCTTTGTGTCATCTGCAAACTTACTAATCAGACCAGTTACATTTTCCTCCAAATCATTTATATATACTACGAACAGCAAAGGTCCCAGCACTGATCCCTGCGGAACACCACTAGTCACAGCAAAGACATTATGAGCAGGATTTATATCCTCCTCTGGAGCCAAGCACAGCAGCAGATGACCACGAAGATTCCACAGTTGGCTGGTGTGCCAGTTTAGTTGTGCCTTCCCAAACCCAGACCATTTTCCTGAAGGTGGGATTGAGGTTGAAGGCTACTCTTCCACAAGCAGGGGCAGCCAAATGAAGATACTTAATGGCCTAGTAAGGTAGATTGTCAGAGACCAACAAGAGTTTCCCAGTCTGTCTGCAGGTCCCCGTGGCATTAAGGACTGGGCCATTTGTCTGAAGGCATCCTCTTGGGAGAAACTTGCAGGGTGGGTGGATACCGACTGTATGGTGGCAGTACGCCTGGCAGATTTTGAGGCCATTCCCACCTGCCTGTCCGCAGTTGGGGCTGCAGCCTGCTCTGTGAAGGTGTTCCTAGCTGCTGAAGCCATTTAAGTTTAGTATGTGCAAAGAGGGTGCCTCAAAATGGAAATGCTCGCTCTCTCACTCCCTCTCTTCCACCTGAACATAGAACATAGAACATAGAACAGTACAGCACAGAACAGGCCCTTCGGCCCTCACTGCAAGCGTCTTCCCCTTCTGAGCTAGACAGCCTCCTTTGGTCTTCCAGCTTCAAAAGCCCATTGTCTAGCCACTATTTTGTCTATTATGGAAAAATCACTGCCAAGTGCCAAGTTTCCCACACAGTGCAGTGCAGGATTGTGGCCCCCATTTGATTGCAATGGCGGGACCCTAACCCAAAAGGAAAAATCCTGCCCTAGCTGTTGGTGACAATTAAATTGATGAGTAGATTAAAAATGGCTCTGATGATCTCAATGAAAAGATTGTTTCTCAATTATCCTCAGTTATGATATCCTAATTAATAAATACAGACAGGAGTGGAGTTAATTTAAATAGCATCAATATCTCCTCTCACCACCCGTCTATAAACAGAATGGTGTTTTTGATTTGTTACCCTCTTTATAATGTGGTGGTATACTTCCCAGCCCCTCAGTTTTGGTGCAATCCAATTTTCAATTAATAAGCTCACAGAAAACTCAAGACAGGATGAACTCAATAGGTTAGTTTATTTGCACACACTCAACACATGACACAGTGTTCCCTCATAGAAAATAAAGATTTGCAGTGCAAAGACCACAGAGAGAAGATATATTGTTTCACTTGGATTTCAGAATCAAAGACCAACGAGGTATTCGTTTAGGTAGGTCAGTGGGTTGAAAACCGAAGCTGGATAATTCAGTGGTACTGACTTCACACGATGAGATACCCATGCAGAGATTAATCAGTATTATAGGTGATGGTATAGAATTTCCAGTAGAAGCAGGGTAGATGTGACCAGGTATCCAATCTGGCCTCCTTTGGTCTGGCCTGCTAGTCAGATGTTAAACAGCAGACTGAGCTATGCAGTTTAACAAGGCACTATTATGTGTTCCACAAGCCAAAGGTCAATGTCACGTGACTTTACTTCTCCATGATGTCTTCAAAGAGGATGTTTATCCAGTCTATGGAAATTGGCTTTATTCTGAGCTGATAACGTCTCAGCCATTATGGGTTAAAAGGAATATTTGAGAGGCCATTGTTTCACTAAATGTTCCACCTACACTGGTCAGCCTGGGTTATCAAATACAAATGGTCTTCATATATCTCTCTTAGAAGTTGGGCTGTGCAGTCCAGGGGCGGCATTCTCCCCTACCCGGCGTGACGGAGGGTCCCAGAGTAGGGGAGTGGCGCCAACCACTCAGGGGTCGCGCCTCCCCAAAGGTGGGGAATTCTCCCCACCTTTGAGGGCCAGCCCCGCGCCGGAGCGGTTGGCACCAGAAGACTGGCGCAAAAAAACAGCGCCCCCGGCAGCGGGGCTGGCTGAAAGGCCGCTGACGTCACTGCCGGCGCATGCGCGATGCGGGGTTCTCTTCCACTTCCGCCATGGCGGAGGCCGTGGCGGCGCGGAAGGAAAAAGAGTGCAGCCAGGGCACTGGCCCGCAGTCTGAGCGGGGGGCCCTGATCGCGGGCCAGGCCACCGTGGGGTACCCCCCGGGGTTCGATCGCCCCCCCCGCCCCCCCCAGGACCCCGGGGGCCTGCTCGCGCCGCTGAGCCCGCCGTTCCAGAGGTGGTTTAAACCTCGGCGGCGGGAGAGGCCTCCCAGCGGCGGGACTTCGGCCCATCCGGACCGGAGAATCGCCGCAGGGGCCTCTCCGATCGGCGGGGCGAGATTCCTGCCCCCGCCACTTCCCGGGTGGCGGAGAATCTCTGCCACGGCGGGGGCGGGATTTTAGGCGCCCCCAGGCGATTCTCCGACCCTGCGCGGGGTTGGAGAATTTTGCCCCATAGGTGGTTATTAGTATCTCCTCAGTGATAACGAGATGTGAATTTCCCTTAAAGTTGAATGTGGCTTATTTTGTTCAAGGATCACAGACAGACGCAGTTTCAGTCATTTTACAGATCTTTTTAAAAATCTAGAAGTAGCAATGCGCATATCTATGCATATTTCAGAAAATGTATACAGTGTGAGATCTTAGACCCTCACGGTTTACATGGAATTGCACAGAACATGCAGCACCAAAACAAGGCATTTGTTCCAACCAGTCCATGCCAGTCCACTCAATCCTCCTCCCATCCCGCTTCATCTAACTCTATCCTTTATTCCTTGACACTGAAATTCACATTCTCCTCACTCTCTAGATAAAGACAATTCTATTGAATTCCCTATTTTATTTCTTGGTGACTTTCTCATATTGGTAGTCACTCATTAGGTTTTGCTTTTCCCCACAAGTGGAAGCACACTCTCTTTGTCTTCTCTATTATAGTTTTAAAGGAGTAACGGCCCTGAGCTTTCATTTTTCAAGTGTAAAGAAACCTAGTTTGTTCATTCTTTCCTGATAGGTAGAACCCCACCATGCTGATACCATTCTTACAAATGTTTTTTTGCACCCTCTGCAATGTTTTTATATTTGGTTTCTAATATGATACTCAGAAATATACACAGCCAAGTGTGGTTCAATCAAGGCTGGATACAAGTTCAGCATGACTTCTCTACTTTTCAATTCTATCCCTCACGAAATAACCCCCTGTGCTGTGTTTGCTTTTGTACTAACCTTCTTAATCTGCAAGGTGATTTTCAATGATTTGTGCATTTGCGTTTACAAATTATTTTGTTCCTCTACCCAAATAAATTCTTCTTTTCTAAGTAACACATGGGATGCGATTTAATGGATTTGTAGCGCCTGACTTGGTGACGCGATGAGGACGTTGAATATCGTGAGATTCACGGGGCTCGAACGCCTTGCGAGATTTCATGAAATTTCACTGAGCGAGATCCAGATTAACATATTTAAGTGGACCAGGAGTAACGGCACCTGAGGAGTCTCGTATGCCATTAGAGACCCCTGGGCGGTCAGGCTCTGGCCAGTGGGACCCTGACACCCGGGCACCTTGGCAATGCCACATGGCAACCTGGAATTGCCACCTTGGCAGTGCCAAGGTGCCTGGGTGCCAGGTTGCCAGGGTTCGGGCCTGGACATGCCTTGCCCTTAAAAGATGGGTGACGGGGTCTCGAGGACCCCATAAAAGATAGGTTGGGTGCAGTAGGAGGGCAGGGTCTGGAGGCGGCGATGGGAATGCTGATTGGGGGGGTCGTAACATTTTAAAATGGTGCCGATCCATGTAAGTACAGCCTTAGTGGGGCATTTCTGGCCGAGGGCAAAAGAAACGGCAAAGTTCCGTTCAATAGTGATGTCATGCTCGGTGCTGCAAGGGCTGAGAAACAATACCATAAGCGCAGCCAAAACGGTACAATTTTTGTTCCGTTGAATCATGTCCATAATCTCCTTATTTTCTAACCAAAATGTGATACCTCACACTTACCTATTGAAATCAAATGCCATTATGCAAGTTTATTGATGCCTTCATGTAATTTGTTGCAGTTTTCCTTCGTGGTGTTGCCTATCCCTCGCAATTTGGTGTTGTCCTCAAATTTAGAAACTGTGTTCTTGATTAGAAAGTCCAGATCGCTAATATAAATTGTGAACAACAGTAGTCTCAGTACGGATCCTCGTGGCACATCACTCCACACCTCTGCCGCTCCAAAGAGCCACCCTTTACCCCTAGTCCCTGCTTTCCGTCTATCAGCCAAACTGATATCAATTCTGATATTTGTTCCCCAGCTCTGCATGCTCTGATTTCATCTATTTGTCTACTGTGCGGCATTTTATTGAAGATTTTAAAAATTAAATCTGGGGTGCAATTCAGCAACCTCGTTGTGCCCGGCACAGATTCCGGCGCAACGTGTGAATTGCGCAAGAGCCCCAAATTGGGTCTGCACCGTGCTTATCGCAAGTCACCCGATTCGCACCGCCTGCCGTGATCTGGATATCACCTTAAAGGACGAGATTCTGGTCTGAATATTTAAATGAGTCATTAGGCTCATTTAAATACACAGATGCTGTATGCATCCGGCTCCCGGGGTCAACGTCCGCACCTGTGAGACCTTGTCAGGGCGCCATTTAGCATTGGTTTCCAAAACAGTGGACCAGGCGTAACAGCACCTTGGGGGATCTCACAGACCCCCCAATTAAGACCCCCCACAGACCATTAAAAAACTCCGGGTGGTTGGGGATAGGGCGGGCTGGTACCCTGGCATACCCCCTGGCATTCAGGCACCATGACACTTCCAGGGTGCCTTGATGGCACAGCCAGGGTTCCTGGGACACCTCCACATGCCAAGGGCCTCAGCAATGTTAGGGGGGTGAAGGGATTGGTCCAGAAAGTGGGGCACACACTGAAAGGGGGGGGGGGGTGCATATAGAGCCTCTCTAGCAGGAAATCGACTAAAGTGTGGCCTCAGGAGGGCGGCATGGTGGCACAGTGGTTAGCACTGCTGCCTCATGGTGCTGAGGACCCGGGTTCGACCCCGGCCCCAGGTCACTGTCCGCGTGGAGTATGCACATTCAACCCAAAGATGATCAGAGTAGGTGGATCGGCTACAGTAAATTTCCCCTTAATTGGAATAAAAAGAATTGGTATTCTAAATTTTTTTTTTTTAAAGTGTGGCCTCGGTGGGGAGATTCTCCATTTGCCCAAAAAATGGCAACGTTCTGGTGAATAGCAGGGTGAATCTCGGCGCTGGCAGCCACCAAGAAACAACCTGCCAAAAACAGACTTTAACTTTTGTCCGGTGAATCATGTCCCTAGAATATCTTCTATTCTATCACTTGACAAAATACCTTATTAATCAAAATATTTCGAAATCCTTTTCACAATGTATTGCTTTTGAAGAGCAGTGACTACAGTAGCAATAAGACAAATGACCAGTTAATGCCAATGAAATGAAAAAAACTGAAAGCTTTCAGGGAGAAGGAAAATCAACATTATTTGTTTTTAAAAGTGTGCAAATCAAAGGATAGATTTTGACTTATACAAAAGAGTAAAATTGGGAAATAACGGGTTGGAAATCAGATTAATATAATTTCCGAAATTTTCTTTAAATGAGTGGACATAAAATTGAGACATAAAGACTGCCAACAGACTGTTATTAGTTTTACACTATCATAAAAAGTCAAGATTTACCCCTAAAGGTAAAGCCAATGTGAAGTGAAAAATAATGATTGTTAGCCTAAATTTTACAAGTTTTACATCCATTCTTGGGTGGTCCTTAACTGAAAATATGGTCTGACACAATTGTAGAAAAGGTCTATTTGGGGAGATGGTCTTCTGAATAGAGTGACTGGCGTAAAGAAACACCAGATCAGAGAAAATGAGGCTTGTAGTAATATATAGTTTTATAATGATCGCCAAGTGCACATTAGAGCAAAGCCAGGAACCCAAAAGTTCAAGGCTGACCTCGGCGAGTTTGTCCCTTTAATATGATGTATGGGGGAGGGGCAAGATGGGGAGGTAGCCCATTTAATATAATATACCAGTCAGTGCAGGGTGTCAGCCATGGCTCTGTTCGTCACACTCTAACTTCTAAGTAACAAGGCACTTGGTTCATGCCCCACTCGAGTGCACAAAATGTGTGGCAAGGCAACACAGTGGTTAGGACTGTTGCTTCACGGTGCCAGGGACCTGGGTCTAATCTCCGGCTTGGGTCACTGTCTATGTGGAGTCTGCATGTTCTCCCCGTGTCTGCGTGGGTTTCCTCCGGGTGCTCCGGTTTACCCCCAAAAGTCCTGAAAGACGTGGTGAATTGGACATTCTCCCTCAGTATACCCAAACAGGCGCCAGAGTGTGGCGAGTCGGGGATTTTCACAGTAACTTCATTGCAGTGTTAATGTTAGCCTACTTGTGACACTAATAAAGATTTTTTTTATCATATCCTGTTATTATTGTATTACTATTATCAGAAATCAAGGCCGGCACTCCAGTGCAGTACTGAGGGAGTGCTGGACTGTTGGAGGTTCCATCTTTCAGACGCGATGTTAACCCGACACCCCCTCTGCATGCATGGAGAGCTCACCCCTGTCCAATGTCACCCCTGTGTCTTGCCCAATATTTATCCTAAATAACAGATTATCTGGTCATTAGCCCATTGCTGTTTGGGTGGGGGGGGGTGGGGGGGGGGGAGGAATTGGCAATGCACAATTGGCTGCAGCATTTCTTACATTATGACAGTGAGTTATACTTCAAAAGTACTCGATTGGCTGTAAAGTGCTTTGACACATGCTGTGCTTGTGAAAATCATAGGGTGATTACAGCACAGAGGGAGGCCATTCAGCCTGACGTGCCTGTGCTGCTACTTCGAAGGAACAATTCACTTAGTGCTTCTTCCCCCACCTTCAGTCCGTAACCCTGCAGATTCTACCTTTTCAGCTGCTGATCCAGTTACTTCGATTGAGCTGGCTTCTACCACAGCCCAGTCTCAGGCTCCGCATTCCAGATCCCATTGCATTAAAAAGTTTTTCCTCAAGTTAGCACAGCTTCTTTTGAAAATCACCTTAAATCTGAGCCCCCTTGTTCTCAATCATTCGACCAGTTCGAAGAGCTTTTTCAAACCTATCCTGTCCGGGCCTCTCATGATTTTGAATACCTCTATCAAAAACAATATACGAAAACGAGTCCTTTTTAAAAATTTTATCAGATGGGTCCATAGAGTGCAGTTAATTCAAGCGCCTGTTTTATTTTTCATTTCTCAATCGATAATCCATTGTGATTATTGATTGATTTGTGTGGCATATGTTCTAGCTGTTTACTTCAGTTCTAAAATGGTACAGGAAAAAACGGCTAAGCATAAAATACAGCCAATCTCCTACAAAATGCAGGGCAGTAAACAAAATTAGAGAGGAGGAAGTTATATGCTTTCACCTTTTTAATGCACTGGTCCATGACACACCATTAATGCAAAATTAATTACCAACGAGGTAGTTGAATAAGTAAATATATATTTTTCTGGCACTTAATAAGTCACACCAACAGGGTCCTTTAAGTGAATGTCATTAAGTACCAGTGACACTCTGGTGCCTTATGTAAATTATTAATAAATAATAAATAGCTTTTGGGCAGCAGTAAGATGAATGTGTTGCACAGTTACTAAATGCATATAGCAGAATTGTGATAATCATCAATCATTTAAACTTTGCCTATTAATTTTTTCATAACCTGATGTTGTATGCTCATAGGAATTATGCAACAGCAAAACTCAGCTCACTGGTGTGTATGAACAATTATACATGGCCCTATGCCCAAACCAATCCTATCATGCATTATTCACCAATAAAGCACATCGGTTTCAATTAACTTGCACTCGACACTGAATGACTTACTTAAATCAAGGGTCTTTGTGCTTACAGAATCGTGGAACCCAGGCAATGGCAATAAAACAGTGTGCATTTAGCATGGACTTCAGTACACCAGGGAGCATGAGCATAAACAATAGGTGAGGGTAGCAGATGATAGGTTAAGAAGCTAGATTAGGACCAGTTTCATGTGCAAATGCATCGATGTTTGACCCATTCGTAGTTGAGTATCTTCAAGACAGTGATTGAGAGGTTTTTGAACATGAAGAGATAGAGGGATAATGTGGAAAGTTGGAATTGGAGATCAGTTCTGATGTATTGCATGGCAAAGAAGACAAAATGGCCAAATCATAGAATCAGAAATTTACAGTGCAGAAGGAGGCCATTCGGCCCATCGAGTCTGCACCGGCTCTTTGAAAGAGCACCCTTTCCAAGCCCACACCTCCAACTTATCCCCATAACCCAGTAACCCCACCCAACATTAAGGGCAATTTTGGACACTAAGGTCAATTTAGCATGGCCAATCCGCCTAACCTGCACATCTTTGGACTGTGGGAAGAAACCGGAGCACCCGGAGGAAACCCATGCACACATGGGGAGAACGTGCAGACTTTGCACAGAGAGTGACCCAAGCCGGGAATCGAACCTGGGACCCTGGAGCTGTGAAGCAATTGTGCTAACCACCATGCTATCGTGCTGCCCATAATAATCGCTTATTGACACAAGTAGGCTTCAAGAAAGTTACTTTGAAAAGCCCCTAATTGCCATATTCCGGCGCCTGTTCGGGGAGGCCGGTATGGGAATTGAACCCGCGCTGCTGGCATTATTCTGCATTACAACCAGCGGTTTAGCCCACTGTGCTAAACCAGATCTCATAAATAATCTACTCCTGCTTCTATTTCTTCTGTTGTAATGTTCTTAAGAAAACACACAAATGCAGAATTTGATCACCACATCCAGTAGTGCCATGATCGTGGTGGTGGGGGGTTGGGGGGGGGGGGGGGGTGCAAGGATGGCTGACCACATGTGACCTTGCGCTAGTCAGCTCATTACATACGTATCTATGCAGAGCACAGCAAATCTCGTGGCAGAGGCAGGGCGGGAAGTCATCCTTCCGATTGTTACTTTTTTTCAAGTTTGTTTTTGGGATGTGGGTGTCACTGACTGAGCCAGCATTTATTGCCCATCCCTCCTTGTCCTTGAACTCAATGGTTTGTTGGGCCATTTTCAGAGCTTATTTAAGAGCAAACCACATTGCAATGGGTCTGGAGTCACATGTCGGCCAGGCCAGGTAAAAATGACAGCTTTCCTTCCCTAAAGGAGATTAGTGAACGAGATGAGTTTTTATGACAATCAACAATGGTTTTATGGTCATCATTAGACCTTTAATTCCAGATTTCTACTGAATTAAAATGTCACCATCTGCCATGGTGGGATTCAAACCCAGTTAAATCCAAGCTTTACCTTGGGTCTCTGGATTATTAATTTAGTGACAATGCCACCTTGCCATCACGTCCCCTAAATGGGGTCAAAGGTATATTTAAAGGGTATGTGGATAGGCTCCCACCCTGCCCCCCTTAGCCGGCCCCCCAGTTCTTGCCTTTGTTCAGCTTGAGCTGCTGGCACCCAATATAAGTCAAGTGTGTGATCCCCAAGATGATAGAAGTCTGTACTCACCTCAAAGTTGTGGAAGAAGCCAAACTCATCAAATGCATGCCTCTTATACTCAATTGCAAAGTGAATGTTCTAATTTCTCATTTTCAGTGAATTGCTGCTGAGCTACCTCGGCCATTGCCTCACCTCCCTTTCTGTCTCCTTTGCTTATGGTACAATGGGAGTTCATTCAATTGATCCCAGGGATTAGGGGATTTTCCTATGATGAGAGGCTGAGTATTGTATTCTCTGGAGTTTAGAATAAGATGATCTTATTGACATATGGGCGCAATTCTCCGCCCCCCACGACGGGTCAGAGAATAGCGGGGGGGCCTTCCCGACATTTTTCCCGACCTCCCGCTATTCTCCCCCCCCCCCCCCCCCCCCCCCCCCCCCCGCCACGGCCGCCCCACGACACAAATCGCTGCTCGCCGTTTTTTTATGGCGAACAGCGATTCTCCCCTATCCGATGGGCCGAGTTCCCAGACCTTTACGGCCGTTTTCACGAACGCAAACACACCTGCTCTCACCGTTTGTGAAAACGGCCGCAAAGTTCCGTTCCCGACAACCATGGCACCGATTGGCACGGCCGCACCACGGCCGTGCCAAGGGTGGCATGGGCCCGCGATCGGCGCGCACTCTTTGTTCCTCCGCCGCCCCGCTGGATCAGTCCGCGGGGCGGTTGAGGGGCATGATGGCCCGCGCATGCGCGGGTTTAACGCATATGCGTGATGACGTCATCCGCGCATGCGCGGGTTGGAGCCGTTCAATCCGCGCATGCGCGGCTGATGTCATCGTGCGCGTCAGCCGCCGTGACCCTTGGCGCGTGGGCTTAGCGACAGTCGCTAAGCCTGCGATGCCATGGTTCACGGGGCCGTGCTGCTAGCACCGACCGGGGAGGAGAATCGGGTCCCTGGAGGGGGCGTGGAGGCTGCCGTGAAACACGGCCAGTTTCACGGCAGCCTTTACGACTCTCCGCATTTGTGGAGAATTGCGCCCAAGATTTTGAAGGGCCTTGATGCTGAGTGATTATTTCTGCTGCTCGGGGAATATAAAACATGGGGGCCGATCATTTAGGACTGAGACGAGGAAACATTATTTCACTCAAAGGATTGTGACTCTTTGGGATTCTCTATCCTAGTTGGTTGTGGATACCCTGTCATTGAATACATTTAAGGTTGGGATAGACAGATTTTTTGGTCTCTCAGGGAATCAAGGAATATGGGTACCACATGTTGGAAAATGAAGTTGAGGTATTGAGTGATGGAGCAGGCACAAAGGGCCTTGTGGTCTATTTCTCGCTCCTATTTCTTGTGCTCTTGTGCTGCCTCATTGTAGAGTTCAACCTCCTCTTTAATGTCATGAATATCCATTAAATCGTCAAATTAAGTCAGATCTTCAAGTGTGAGTCAGTGGTGAATGGGAGACCCGTGCTCCCTGGCTTCGGGCTAGTTAAAGGGGGTGGGCACCAGATGAGGTGGTCCATTCAGATCATGGATGAGCAGTCATCTTTGTTGAACACTGAGGGAAAGGAGAAGGGAGCAGGGACCACCGGCAGTCACATGGGCAAAATGTGTGTGAGTGGGGAAGGGGGCGGTGGGGGGCGGCTGGTGAGTGATGGGACATCCCAGGGGCTAATTGACCAACAGGGAGGGTGAGGCGAAGTGATCGGGGTCTTCCAGGAGATGATTGAATTTCAGGGGGCGCTGAGAGTGGTTGGAGCATATCCCAGGAGTTGATAAAGAATAATTAGGGACGGGTGGTGAATGGGGGTGGGGGGGGAGGGGGGGAGTATGGGGTAGATGATGTAGAACTGCAAAGGAGAATGAAGGATTGGCTTCCAGATCACAATCTCCCAAATCTGCAAATTTAATTCCCCAGTTGACCAGCTCCCTGCCAGCAGTCTGTCTGCTTGTCCTGAGGATTCTTTATAGCCCGTCCGAGATGCACTTCAATCACCAGACAGCGGGTCCGGCAATTTCCTGCCTGCCCTCCGCCACATGGTCGCTTGTGCCCCACATGCTGCCACCCACCCTTTAAAACTAACATTGTGTGCACGCTGACACCCGACATGCAACTGGAAGTGGCACTCACTTCCCTTTCCACAATGGGGACCTGCGCCTCATGGATCAAGTTCAGCACTGAAAGTCTTGTCTTTAAGAAGTCCACTTAGCGTGCAAAGAGTCTCCAGAGAGTGTTAGATAGTATCACAGAGGAAGTCTTGCCATGTCACATACGAGCAGAGTAAGATGACAAGGAATACAAAGACAGGTTTAGAATACATGTATGTAAATACACAAAGTGTGGTGAATAAGTTGGGTGAGTTACAATCAGGAATAGCTATGTGGAAACATGATGCAGTGGCAACACCAGAAATGTAGCTTGAAAATGGTAAGAGCAGGGCATTTAATATTCAAGGTTACAAAGAGAGAGAAGGGAAAAGGGGCGATGGATAGCAGTGCTGTTTCGGGAAGACATTGTCAGGTTGCAAAAATAGGATGCCCGTGAGGAGGCAAGGACAGAAACCATTTGGCTAAAGTTGAGAAGCAAAAAAAAGTATGACCATGATACTGGGGGTACTCTGTAGAGTTAAAAATTGTGTCTGAGAGAGAGGGAAAAAACCTGCAGGGGAATCACAGAGATATGTAAGAACTGCGGAGTGATTGTATTGGGGGATTTTAATGACCAAAGTATCAATTGGAATAATGTTAGCATAAAGAGGGAAAGGAAGGTGTGGAATTTACAAAATGTTTTCAAGGGAACTTCCTTGACCAGTATGTCCTTAATCAAACTAGGAGGGACACATTGCTGGGTCTGTTGCTGAGAAATGAGGTGGACCAAGTGGACCTAGTGTTTGTGGGAGAATATTCGGTTAAAAGTGATCATTGTGTCATAAGGTTTAAGATAGTCACGGAGAAGAGCATGGAGCAACATTACGCAGAATGTTTAAACTGGGACAGGAATGAGAGAGGATCCAGTGAGGATAAAATAGAACCAAAGAGTGACAGAAACAATAGGAGATGTTACAGGTGTATAAAAGGCTGAAACAAAATTGACATTAAGGAGTGTCAATCTAGTTAGACAGTTGGCTTAATGACAGAAAACAGAAAGTTGTGGTAAATAGTTGCTTTTCAGACTGCAAGTTGGTAGACAATTGTGTTGCCCAAGTTTCAATACTGGGACCACTGTTTTTTTCTGTTACATATAAATGGTGACTCGGATCTTGGAATGCAGATTAGAATTTCAAAATTTGCCAATGATCCCAAGCTTGATGTTGTGGCAAACAGTGAGGATGAAAAGAATGACTGAAACTGAGGATAGTTCGGTTAGCAGAGTGGGCAGAGAAAGGAAAGGTGGAATTTAACAAAGAGTAATGTGAGGTGCATTTTGGCAGAAAGGATGGAGAGGCACAAATGACAGAATTCAACGAGTATGCAGAACAAAGTGGCTTAGGGTTTCTGGTGCGCAGATCTTTGAAGGTGGCAGGACATACTGAGAGTAATTAGTAAAGCACATAAGATCTTAGCTTTGATATATAAAGGTATTGAGCACAAAGGCAGGGAAGTGATGCTGAGCCTTTCTAAAGCTCTGTATATCGGACAAACTGGAGTCATGCGTCCAGTTCTGGTGATACATGTGACATTTTAGGATGAATGTGAGAATCCTGGAGAGGATGCATAAGAAATTTATCATAATGGTTTCCAGGGTGAGAGATGTTAGCTACAAGGAGGAGCTGGGCTTAATTTCCTTGGAGAAAAGGAGATTGAGTGGCGATTTGATGGACAAGGTGGACAAGATTATGACAGGTTCAGATATGGTAGACAAGGAAAAACTGACCCATTGATGGTACAAGGATTAGGTGACACAGATTTAAGATTTTTCGCAGCAGACAGTGGGGGATGTGAGGAAGAACCGTTTTACGCAACAAATGGTGATGTCCTGGAACGTGCTGCCTGCAAGGTGGTGCAAGTAGAGACTGTAAATGTAAAACTATATTGAGGTTTTGGCCAGGAAAAAGAAGGAGACATGTCTCAGATACAAACAGCTGGAATCAAGGCATTCGCTGGAGGTGCATAAGGGATACAGGAGTATACTCAAGAAGGAAATCAGGAGGGGAAAAAAGGAAGCATGAGATAACTTTAGCTGAGAGGATTAAGGTGAATCCAAAGGGATTCTTTAAGTATATTAAAGTAAAAAGAATAACTAGAGTGAGAATAGGACCCCTCAAGAACCAAAGCGGACACATATGTGTGGAACCGCAGGAGATGGGCGAGGTCCTAAATTAATATTTTTCCTCTGAGTTTACAATGGAGAAAGACATGAAGTCTTGGGAACCTGGGAAGGTTAGTGGCAATATATTGGAGACAATTCGCATTGCACAAGAGGAGGTGATGGACGTATTAATATGTATGAAGGTGGATAAATCTCCTGGCCCTGACCAGGTATATCCAAGAACAGAAGAAACTGGGGGAGCCCTGGCTGAGTTATTTGTATCACCATTCGCCATGGCGAGGTACCAGAAGACTGGAGGGTAGCAAATGTTGTGCCCTTATTTAAGAAGGGCTGCAAAGAAAAACCTGGGAATTATAGATCAGCAAGCCCAATATCTGTGGGGGGTACGTTACTGGAGAGAATTCTGAGGGTTAAGATACAGAGGCATTTGGAAAGACAGGGTTTGATTAGGAGTAGTCAGCATGGCTTTGTGCATGGGAGATCATGCCTTCCGTATTTGTTAAAGTTCTTTGATGAAGTGACCAGGAAGATTGATGAGGGCAGGACGGTAGACATAGTCAATATGGATTTCAGTATGCCTTTTGATAAAGTTCCACATGGTAGTCTGCCATGGAAGGTTAGATCAAATGGAATTCAGGGAGAGCTGGCAAATTGGATAGACAATTGGCTTGCTGGCAGGAATCAGAGAGTAATGGTGGAAGGATGCTTGTCAGACTGGAGGCCTGTGACTAGTGGTGTGCCTCAGGGGTCATTGCTGGGCCCATTGTTGTTTGTTATCTATATCAACAATTTGGATGAGAATGTACAAGGCATGATCAGTAAGTTTGCAGAGGACATTAAAATAGGTGATATTGTACAGTTGAGGAAGGTTATCAAAAATTGCAGCAGGGTCTTGATCAGCTGGGGAAGTGGGCTGAGAAATGGAAAATGGAGTTCAATACAGATAAGTGTGAGGTGTTGCATTTTGGAAAGTCAAATCTTTCACGGTGATTGGTAGGACCTTAGGAAGTATCATGGAGTTCAGGTGCACGGTTCTCTAAAGGTGGGGTCACAGGTAGATAGGGCAGAGAAGAAGACTTTTGGCATGCTGGCCTTCATCAGTCAGGGCATTGAGTATAGAAGTTTGGGAGTTATGTTGCAGTTGTACAGGACGTTGATGAGGCCGCACCTGGAGTTTTGGGCGGGATTTGCTGATCCTGAGGCTAAGTGTTGACGCTGTTGCGTTTTACGACGGCTTCAACAGGCCCCCAGGAGCAGCGATCCTGAGCCCTACAGGGGCCAGCACGGCACTGGAGAGACTCACACAGCTCCAGCTGCCAATACCTCCGTCAAACGGGTCTGCGCATGCCGCTGCGACCGACGCGAACTCGCGCATGCGTGCTAGCTTCCTTCTCCGTGCTGGTGCCGGTGCAACATGACAGACAGCTACAGGGGCCAGCGCAGAGTAAAAGAGGCCCCCACTAGGAGAAGCTGGCCCACTGATCAGTAGGCCCCGAACGAGGACTAGGCCACGGTGGAGGCCCCCCCAGGGTCGGACCCCCCAGGGTCGGACCCCCTCCCCCCCCCCCACCAGCCCCCCCCCCGGCCGGGTAAGACCACATGTGAACGGTGCCGGCGGGACTCGGGCTATCTTGGCAGGCCACTCGGCCCATCCCGCTTGGAGAATTGGCAGGGGGGGCCACAGAGCGGCACCCGATCGGCGGACTGGCGTCATTGCGTCGTCGCGTGAATCGCACCCGGCCCGGCGATTCTCCGACCCGGCCCCGGGGTCAGAGTATCCCGCCCATTGTGTTCAGTTTTGGTCGCCTTGCTTTCGGACAGATGTTATTAAATGGAGAGAGTACAGAAGAGATTTATAAGGATGTTGCCAGGACTCAAGGGATTGAGTTATAGGGAGAGATTGGACAGGCTTGGATTGTTTTCTTTGGAGCACAGGAGACTGAGGGGTGATCTTATAGAGATGTATAAAATCATGAGAGGCATGGATAGGGTAAATGCATTCAGTCTTTTTCCCAGGTTTGGGGATTCGAGAACTAGAGGGCTAGGTTTAAGTTAAGAGGGGAAAGAATTAATGGGAACCTGAAGAACAACGTTTTTACACAGAGGGTGGTATACATGTGGAATGAGCTGGCGGAGGAAGTGTTTGAGGCAGGGACATTGACAACATTTAAGAGGCATTTGGACAGATACATGGATAGGAAAGGTTTAGAGGGATATGGGTCAAATTAAGGCAAATGGGTTAGTTTAGATGGGCTTTTTGGTTGGCATGGATCAGTTTAGACTGACAGGCCTGTCTCTGTGCCCTAGATTCTATGATTCTATGAATGAAAGATTTCAAAAAGAAAATGAATGAGCACTTCTGGAAATACGCTTGCAGAGATACAGGATTATATCTAGGGAATGAGACTGACTGGATTGCTCTGCAGAGAGCATGGGATTGATGGGCCAAATGGCCTTCTTCTGTGTTATTATGACTCTACAGACTAGATCTTCGTCTCAGACTCACAAAATGCAAGTCATGCCCTTTGTGGCTTTACAAATGTACAGGTGATTGATATCTGACATAACTGGAATTTCTGGTTCTCGTGCAAGGGCACTGTGCAGTTTGGTCGGAATTTGACTACTTTGGTGGGCCAGTTACAAGGCCTGACTTGGTTCCCGGGGCCAACTTTCCATCTCCAGGCATCTTTCTTATTTCTATTAAACATCACTGCTTAGACATCCCCACCCCTCTTCCATGACCTCCCATACACCTAACATGCCTTCTCATTTTAGCCATGTCATTTACATTAACTAACTGTGTTAATAAACAACCACATATTCAGCAACAACATTAAAGGCAAATTGTGTTATTACAATCTCTTAAAACTGTCAATCACTTCACTGAGCAGCTGCTTCAACAGGATAAGTTGCTTTTGAATACGCTTTTGAAACTCAGTGAGGCATTCATCGCCACGGGCTATCAAAACAACCATTAAAGCTCCAAACAAAGCACTTGAAAGACCACTAGGTTTTTGATTTCCATTTCAAAGCTGATTGCCTGTCAATTGATGAGTACAGCAGGTGCTTCTTTAACATTTCCAATCAGCAGGTTTTTCAAAGTTAAAGATATCTGGACATATATATCTCACTCAAAAAGATGACAGAAAAGTTTGTCAGCACATTTCTCTACCGTTTCGAATACATTAGGCACTTTCTCCATTGGAAGAAGTGCTGTAATGCATGTCAACACTTCCATGATGGTGGTCAAAGTAATGGCCAGCAGGATAGAGCCTATGATCAATCATGGCATGAAACATGCATCTATCGTACAATATAGCATTCAATAGTGACATTTGAAGGTTCATTTAACATGGCTTGTCAGAATATTCCAGACTGCTCAACCGTCTTCCCCCAGTGGTCACGAATTTTCCAAGGAGGTATATTTTTCGGGGCTTCCAAAACTCACATCCACACATGAAAATAGTGGGAAAATAAATTTCAATTTTCAACGGTCCTCAGAATGGAGGCCCTAACATCAGAAGAGGTGCATGTGCATTTTGCACCCAAGGCCTTCCTGACCCCTGAAAAGGCCATACAAAAAAGACACGAGAAGATATTGGGTAAAAAATATTCAAGGGAAAAACCTAAGTTCAGCCCTTCACGGCCAGATTCATGCCTCCGTAGGGAAACAGAAATCTGGCCCCATGACACCAAGTACTAAATTTAAATGGGTGAGCTCCATGCTATGGGAAGATCTCAACCATGTCAGAATCTTCAGTATGGCATCGAATTTTGGAAGCATTTTCAGGGTAATGAAGCTCGTACAGACTTGTCGTGTAAACTGTTTCATTTCACCTAAACTGATTTTACAGCTGTTACTTGAGCATTCACAAATTATTACGTGTATGTCAACACACAATTCCCTGTCCTTTCAGCTGGAACAACCTGATATTATGAACTACTGACTGGACTGCTCCACCAAAGTCCAGCTGCAACCAATTTTATTTCAACTGCCTTGTGAAAATTGCAATTTAAGGTGAATCAGACAATGTTAGTTTTTGTTTCATTCCAAAATGAATTGTCTCAGCAATATCTGGTGTCGCACTAACTGCCCCCCCCCCCCCCCCCCCCCCCCCATCCCTGCTCCCCCACTTCCCTCTGCTGTCTCCAGGTCCTAAGCTAGGCCCTTCCCGTCACCGTAGATGGTTTGTTCTGATGTTTGTTTTACTCTTATGGCTTTGTGACGGGCCCTCTGGTCCCTGAGTTGGGCTCCCCCTTGGTTCCCCTTTGCCGTTTCCTTGGGTCTCTCCTCCCACCTGTTGCCCCCCCCCCCCCCCCCCCGCCCCGCCCATGTTCCTGTCTGCTTTCTGTGGCCCTTGTGGTTCCCTTCTATCAGTCGTTCGCTTCGAACAGGTCTTGGAACAGGCTGATGAATGGCCTCCATGCTTTGTGGAAGCCTTCTTCCAACCCTCGGATAGTAGATTTGATCTTCTCCAGATGGTGAAATTCTGATAGGCCTGCCAGCCAGTCTGCCGCTGTGGGTGATTTTTGTGAGGGCCACGAAGAATCCAGCATGAGTTTTCAGGATGCAAAGAAATAACTTTTATTTACAGTAACATATATATACACAACAGCAGCAGCAACTTCACTTGCTGCTCACTCCTCTCTCTCTGCTGGTTCCAAACTGGCCAGCTCTATTTATGCAGGGAGTCTGCTAATGATTTCTCCGCCCCCCTCATTAGGGAAGCTCATACTCCCACAGGATTGTGGGATTGTCATTAGTCCCCAGCCAATGGTAAGCAGGCAGGCTATGACAGTGATGCTGCTAATCACCAGCTAAGCAGGGTTCTCCGGCGGGCAATTAGGGAAGTAAATGCAAGGGCATCGGCCCTCTTCCCCATATGAAGTTCTGGCTGGTCCGATACCCCAAAGACACAACCTTGAATGTCATCTCAAAGAAGGCTGTCCAAAACCCAACATGGCTGGGGCAGGCCCAGAACATGTTGGCGAGGTTGGACGGGCTCCCTGGCACCGTTCAAATTTGTCCTCCAACTCCGGAAAGAACCTGCTGATTTGGGTTCTTATCAGGTGTGCTCTGTGCACCACTTTAAGCTGCATGAGGCTTAGCCTTGCGCAGGAGGAGATGCAGTTGGCCCTGTTCAGTGCTTCGCTCCAGACTCCCCACCCTACTTTCGTCCCTAAGTCTTCTTCATATTTCTCCCTTGTTCCATCCAGTGGAGAGTGTATCCTTTCTAAAAGTTGTCTGTACAGGTCCCTGCAGTTCCCTTTTTGAGAATGTCCGTGTCCAGTAGCTCCTCCAACATTGTGTCTCTTAGGGCCCGAGGGTACCTCGTTGTCTCCGTTCGCTAGTTCCAGTCTCTCAGTCAGCTCTTCCAAGGTCGCAAGTCTGTCCCCTGTGTAGAAGTCCCTAATCGCTAGCAACCTCCTGCCCTGTCTCCACCTCTTAAAGGTGCCGTCTAGCATGGCTGGTGGGAACCTGTGGTTGCCGCAGATGAAAACTTCTAAACTCCGAACATACAGCAAAACGTGGTAGTGGTGGAAAGTGAGTAAAAAAAACCAGAAAAAAACAAAGTGAAGACTGCAGACCCTTCAGACCTACAGATCCTTGGACAAAGGATACAAAGAAAATTGACTGAATATTCACCAGATAACTTGGAGCATCAAGAGTTCAGCAGATGAAAGCTGAGACACAGATCGGGAGTCTAGACAGTGGTGAGCACAGATCATTATTTACAAGTACCTACAACAGCTTGGGACAAGCATGGAGTCTACACTGCCATTCCAGAACCATTCTGAAGTGCTGAAGGCTCACAATAGACTCAACACTGAGACATGCGAAGAAAGGATTTCCAGTAAAAGCTTCAGGTTTGCACAAAAAGAAACAAAAGGATTAGGTCAGTACTTTACTCTATGCAACTGGAGCTATTGCCGATGATGTAATAGCAAGGCAGAGAGTTGATGAGGCTTCAAACTCTTATGATGAATTCCTCCAGGCATTCACTTCATATTTCAGCATTCTATAAAATTTAATCATTATTCAATAAGTGGAAACAGAAGCTAGGAGCTTTCATGGATTCAGTCATTAATGACCAACACAGGGTGGCAAAAAATTGCTACCACAGGATCCTGAGGAATAAATTAATGCCTAATTGCATAGTACTTGGGACTCTAGATGAAACTCTTTCAGATCTTTCGCAAATATGAGAAGATCTCACTCTTACCAAGGCAATACAAAGCACATGACATTCTGAGCTCTGGAGGCAAAATAAAATGGTTATTTGTGGGGAAAGCAATGTCCGTTGCAAATTATGAGCGAAGTCAATTAATATGCTGGACAGAAATGAGAAAGCCCATTAAAGTAGAAGTTCATTAAATGTGGAAAAGTACACCAACCGCTGCCATCTTGAAATGCCAGTGGTAAGAAAAAACTTCACAAGTGGAAAGAATATCCAGCAAGAGAAAAAAATGTCACAAGTGCAGGCGGCTAGGACAATTTAAAATTGTCTGCCAAGTATCCCAATAGCCTCAAATAAAAAGAGAAATTACCAAGGCCAAACAAAATATAATAAATGGAAGAGCCACAGAAACCAAATAATCCTTCCTGGGGGAAGTTAATGAAACAGAAAATAATTACTGGAGGATGAAACTAGAAGTGGGCGGCATGGTAGCACAGTGGTTAACACTGTTGCTCCTCAGCTCCAGGGTCCAAGGTTCAATTCACGGCTCGGGTCACTGTCTGTGCGGAGTTTGCACGTTCTCCCCATGGGTTTGCTCCAGGTGCTCCAGTTTCCTCCCACAGTCCAAAGATGTGCAGGTTAGGTGGATTGGCCATGCTAAATTGCCCTTAGTGCCCAAAAAGGTTGGGTAGGGTTCCTGGGTTAGTGGGTGGAAGTGTGGGCTCGGGTAGGGTGCTCTTTCCAGGAGCCAGTGCAGACTCGATGGACCAAATGGCCTCCTTCTGCACTGTTGATTCTATGAAGGTCGACACTAAAAGCCATAGGTCAACATTTGGCAGCATAAAGAAATTGGGCGCGATTCTCTCCCAAAAATTCTAAGTTAATTTATGGCGGATTTTTCAGGGAGTTTCCCAACAACTCTGTTGACGGGTTCCCCGCCGCTATTCAATGACACTCACTCACTTTTTTGGGCCCTGGCAAGTTTTTCACATATTTAGCCCACACTTAGAATTTGTTTTAGCACTGGGGAGCTGAACTCAGAGATTGGGCCGCCATTTTGAAAGGGTGCCCCAATCTCTAAATGAGCTTGTGGGTCCCCCACACCCTCCTCCCATGGGCAATGTCACCCACCCCCCACACACACACACACATGGACACTACCCCACACCATCCAAGTGAAGATACCCCACTATGGGGTCCCTGAGGGTCCTCCCTCTTCAGGCACCCCAAGCCCACTTGCAGCACCCCCTCCCTTCTAGGACCCCCAACCATCACCCAGCACCCACCCATCCTCCCGGAGGCCCCTATGTACCTGCCCTGCACTTCCTCACGTTTCAAACCCCTCTCCCACCTGCATTTCATGGGCATGGCCCCCCCTCGTCCCTGGCCCTTCTGTGTCATCCTGGCATTTAGGCATGTTTGCACTGCCACACTGGCACCCAGGTAGTTCTCCTGCCAGCTTGGCAGTGCCATCTGGGCACTTTGGCAGTGCCAAGGTATCAGCTGGGCAGTGTAAAGGTGCACACATTCTAGGGGGAGCCACCCTGCACTTATCCTGACCACCCAGGTGTTTCCAATGACCCGGGAGACCCTCTGGGTGCCGTTCTGCCTGGTCCATGTTTGTGTGGACCAGCACTGATTGGCGCCCGGCTGCGGCCTCCCTGTGGAGGCCGGTGAATCGATGGAGGTCAGTGGATTCCGGGCAGGAAGGTCGTAAGTAGGTTTACGACCACGTCCGCGAGCGTCGTTCGGTCCCTCCCATTTGGGGCTGGGTTCCAACTCCGACGTCTCGCGGGACTTTGGAGAATCCCACGAGGCGCAGAGCCTGTGAGGAGGCCCGCTGCAGGCCTCTCCCGGGATTATCCAGCCGCATTGTGCTCTTGCTTGAGCGTGACGCGGCCGGAGATTCGCTCCCATCATTGAACTTCTGTGTGTCATACAGAACCAAAACTCATCATTATTAAGCAATGTTTACAATTAAGGCTGCCCCATACGATTGATGAAATTGCTAATGAGCCGTCCAATAATGTGTTCAGGAATGAATTTCCAACCATATTTTTCAGTTTAGACAAGCTGAGGGCTGAATGTTATGAAAAGCTAAGAGATGATGCAAACCAGTTTGACTGTTCGCACCGAGGAATGTCCCTCACCCACACTTGGAGAAAGTCAAGTGCACAACTGTGCACATACTACAGCAGGGGCTTATCTCTCCATTAACCATACTGACAAAATGATGTTCTGGAATGGTCATGGTCCCAAAGCCAAACAGCTCAACTAAATTTTGTGTGGACATGATTCAATCCACCAGTGGCATCAGTAGATGAAAGTCTTTTCAAAGCAGCTAAAAGTACCATATTCACCAAATTAGATGCAAACAACAGCTTTTGGTAGTTGCCTCTGGACAAAGGATCCAGACTGCTGATCATTTTTAGAACGCCATTCGGTAATTACTGTGTTAAGTGATTGCCATTCAGAATTGCTACTGCACTTGAGATATTCCAAAGAATGCGGTCTCACACCTTGGAATGCACGGAAGAGGTCATTTGCCATATGAACGACCTACTTGTGCACAACTCCACAAGGAAACAGTATGACCGTCGAGTGAGACTAGTCCTGAAAGTTCTACAGGGTGCAGGTTTGACATTTAACAAGAAATGCAAATTTGCAAAACCTATGATTACATTTTTCGGACACATCATACAAGCTTCAGGAATACCAGATGACCCACAGGAAACAAAGGTGATTTGAGAGCTCGCACAGCCTACGAACACCACAGAGTTGCAAAGGTTATTTGGGATGGTTGACTAAGAAGGAAAGTACCAAACAAACTTAGCTGAAATTAGTGAACCATTGAGACAGCCCTTGAGACAAGATAAGCAGAAATGTTGGAATGCGGGCCAGCAAAATACTTTTGATAAGATCAAAAATCTTCTAATTTCACCTGAAATTACGATCTCAACTTGCCAACAATTGTAGCAGCAGATATATTGTCCACAGACTCGAATGCAGTTTTGTTTCAAGTTCAAAAAGTTGGAAAAATACCAATTTATCACATCTCAGGATCACTCACTGACCCAGAGAAATGGTAAACAACCATTGAGAAAAAAGCATTGACAGCAAATTGGCCCCACAAGAAGTTTCCAGCCCATGTGATAGAATTGAAGTTTAAAACTAAAACTAAAACTAAAGCTAACTACAAGCCACTAGTTACTCTCTTAAACATGAAGATTGTGAAGAAGCCGCCTAAAATGAAAAACTCCAGACTGAGAATAATGAGGTATGACTCTGTGCCTGAATTCAAGAGAAGAACCAGGTGACAGAAGATGAACTATCAAGAATACTAGTTGAAGGAACCAAACTGGAAAATTGGAATTTTGTTGAGGAAGCTAATGCAATTACTTCACTCATTATCAGACACTCACCAGCTACTGAGAAGAAACTACGAGAGTTTAAGCAAGCATGACGGCAGGATGATGAATGTATCCACATGAAAAATATTGCCTGAGAAGCTGGCCAGATTATGCTCCTAACAACCCAGTACTATGGGGTTACTTCGAACAGAGAAAGCATCCCATAACCATGGATAATTTTTTAGTTTTTAATCACGGACTCTTCTTCAGCGATCACTCACTAATGAGCATGAATGTCCACCTAAGAAACTCCGTGTCACTGTTCATGGGTTCTGTTGGTCCGTGTGTGGCTGATGGGCCTGACCCTAGAGCCTCATCTCTGACTGAACACTTGGCAGGTGTTTCCGGGAGGTGGGATTGGTCCTTGGACACGAGATTGCTGGCATACCTTTCTCAGGCTCCTTTTCCAGATCTCCTCTTGCCTCGGGTGTTCAAGAAGAATTGTTTCCTTCAATCAGGAGATTCTTCTCAGGCATTGACGTCTATATTGCATTTCTTGAGGTAAGCTTTGGATGTCTTTGAAGCGCTTCATTTGTCCTCCTGTTCGGGAGCCTTCCTTGAGCCAGGCAATGAAGATTTGCTTTGGCAGCCGGGACTCTGGCATCCGAAGCACATTTCTGCCTACCATAGTTGGTTTCGGATTGGCCTCGATGCTGGTGCTCTATTCTCCCAGCTGATGTGGAGAATCCATCTCAGACAGTATTGGTGGTGCCTCTCCAAAGCCTTTTGGAATGGTTTCTCCATTATTCTTGATGGAAGGAGAGACGGAATCATGCCCTGGGGTGGGTTGATAAAGGAGTTCAGTCTTGTAGAGGCTGAGATCGATTCTTCGGTATATTTGGCTTGGAGGTTCTCTTCTGAGAGTGTGTAGATGGCGATGTAATCTGCATACTGAAGTTCCCTTAGCAATGTCAGTTTTGTTTTCTTCTTGGATTTCAACCGGTTGAGGTTGAAATGCTTTCTGTCCATTTTGTGGACAATGGCCACTCCACTGGGAAACTTGTTTCTGACAAGGTGAAGAAAGATGGTGCTGATGAAGATGGAAAAAAAGTTGGGGTTGATCATTGACTCTAGTCTTGACCTCAATAGTTAGTGTCTTATTACCATCAGTGAGGACTGTTGTGACATTTTGTCGTGAAGGAGTTGGAGGATGTTGATTAATTTCTCTGGACAGCCAGCCTTTGACAGGATTTTCCATAACACTTCCTGATGGACTGAGTCAAAAGCCTAGGACAGATCGATGAAGGCCATGTAGAGTGGTTGATGTTGTTCCTGGTATTTCTCTTGAAGTTGCTGAGCAGTGGAAATCATGTCCATTGTTTCATGGTTTGGTTGGAAGCCATATTGGCTTTTCAGAAGGAGTTTTTCAAATACTGGGACAAGGTGGCTAATGAGGATTTGCATAATGATCTTCCCGGCGATGGAGAGCAGGGAGATTCCTCGGTAGATCCCACAGTCGGCTTTGTCTCATTTCTTGAAGATGGTGCCGATGATGGCATCCCGGAGGACAGCTCTTCTCTGTCCCAGATTTTCAGGAATAGCTGATGGAGGTGGCAGGTAATCTCTTCCCAGTGGGATTCCATTCACTCTTGTGTCATATTCATTCTTCGTGTGTTTACTGACAGCTTCGAATTTGTGGAAGTCCAAGATCATCTTTGATGGGGAGTTGGGGGATTCCTCAAAAACGTCCTCATCTATGATTCTATCAAGGTTTAGGAGTTCTTTCGAGTCTTCACTCCAACAAACACTGATGTGTCCTCTGTTTCTCAAAAGGGTTCCTTCCTTACTTCACACCAGTTTGAGACCTTGGGTGTTGGGTCCATGTATTGCCTTGGTGGCACTGAAGAAGCCCCGGGTATCATGCTTGTCGGCCACGAGTTACAGCTCCTTAGCTTTCTCAGTCCACCATTGGTTCTTGATTTCCCTGGTTCTTCCTTGTACCTCCACCTCTGCTGTTTGATGAGTTATCCGCTTTGCCTTGCTGGTTATGTAATTTTGCCAGGATTTGAAAGCTTTCTTCTTGTCAGTGAGGTCTTGGATGGTTTGGTTGTTCTTGTCGAAGCAGTCTAGATGTTTCCTGGCCTTGTCGCCGATGATTTCTTTACAACTTGAGATGATGGTTGTCTTCTGCTCATTCTAGTTTTCCTCCATTCCATTAGAATGGACAATTTGGAGAAGACATTGTTGGAAGTTCATTTGCATACTTGGTTCTTGAAGCCAGTCAACATTGATCTTTTTTCTGAACTGTTTCTTCACCTTTCGTTGCTTCTGGTGGGATTTGATGGGCAGAGGAGTAGATGAGCTGGTGGGCTGTCCAGCAATCATTTGCACTGGTCAATGCTTTGGTGATGAGGTCGTCCTCGGGGCCTCGGGGTCGGACGATGACAAATTTGATCATGTGCCAGTACTTTGACTGCGGATGTCTCTAGGAAGTCTTGAACTTGTCTTTTTGGAGGAACAGTATGTTAGTATTGACAAGCTGGTGTTCTCCACGTTTGGTGAGCAGGAAAACCTTGTTGGAGTTGCAATTCCCAACTTCTTCCTTTCTTGTGTTGGCAGTCTTTTCCAACCCTGGCGTTGAAGTTCCGAAGATTAATGATCTTATCTTCGTTAGGAATATTGGAGAGTATGGTTGGAGTAGAAGCCTTCATAGATCATAGATCATAGAATTTACAGTGCAGAATGAGGCCATTCAGCCCATCGAGTCTGCATCGGCCTTTGGAAAGAGCACCCTATTTAAGCCCATGCCTGCACCCTATTCCCTGTAACCCAGTAACCCCACCTAACCTTTTTGGACATTAAGGGCAATTTAGCATGGCCACTCCACCTAACCTTCACATCTTTGGACATTGGGAGGAAACCGGAGCACCCATAGGAAACCCACGGCAACACGGGGAGGACGTGTAGACTCCGCACACTGACCCAGCCGGGAATCGAACCTGGGACCTTGGGGCGGTGAAGCAACTGTGCTAACCACTGTGCTACCATGCCGCCCATTGTTGTAATTGGACTCATCATTGGCATCAAGGATTGGGGTGTAGGCACTCAAGACTGCTGCATGCTCGTTATTGGCAAGTTGTCGATGGAGAGTCATGAGGTGCTCATTGATACCAACAGGGAGATCCACCAAGAGTCAGTTGATGAGCTCATTCTTGATGGCAAATCTAATTCCATGCGTCCTGGGCTGATGCTCGGACTTTCCTCCCCAGAAGATGTAATTACAGACTAGTCATCCCTCAAACACGTTGACTTGAAATTCTTCACAAAATACATCAAGGTCATTTGGGAAAAGCAAAATGTTGAGCAAGAGTCCAGCAATTAGTTAGGTAGCCAGACACTAGGGGCGAGATTCTCCGGACTCACGACGGTTCGGAGAATAGCGGGCGTCGGAAATTTTTACGGCGACGCTGTTCCGACGCCCTCCCGCTATTCTCCAAACCCCGCAAATTGTCGGAGTCGCGTTTCCCGACAAACGCCTCCTTCCCGCCCCTGACACGACCAGAATCGCCACTGAGAGCCCCCCCGCTATTCACCGGCCCGAATGGGCCGAAGTCCCGACGTCATGGCGCCCTGTTTGGACGTCGTGAAACACACCTGCTTTTTAAATTCGTCAACCAGTCGGCCTGGCTGACGACTGCTTGGAGGAGGTCAGGGCACCACTCTGCGCACCGCTCAGCGCACCGCTCAGCGCACCGCTCGAGTCTGGCCACAACGGGGAAGGCATCCCTGGGAACGGGAGGGGGTCCAGAACGGGGGCAGTGGGGGGGAGACGGGGGAGGCAGTGGGGGAGACGGAGGGGGCAGTGGGGGAGACGGAGGGGGCAGTGGGGGAGACGGAGGGGGCAGTGGGGGAGACGGAGGTGGCAGTGGGGGAGACGGAGGGGGCAGTGGGGGAGACGGAGGGGGCAGTGGGGGAGACGGAGGTGGCAGTGGGGGAGACGGAGGGGGCAGTGGGGGAGACGGAGGTGGCAGTGGGGGAGACGGAGGTGGCAGTGGGGGAGACGGAGGGGGCAGTGGGGGGGCGACGGAGTGAGCCGTCCAACCCCGTAACAAAATGTCTGCCACCATGCCATGGTGTGCAGGTGACGAGGACACGGCCGCTGGTTCCCCTGTGGCTTCCGGCCACAGGCCACTGACGCACCCGTGAGGAGGCCATAGTTTACTGGCCGTTGGATGCAGAAAGTGACCAGGGGTTAGGCTGACCGCGTGTCAGCAGCGCGACCAGGCCACCGGGACACACTGGTATCCCATGGCTGGCGGCTGCCGAGGTGTCGACTAACGTCCGTCTAACATGTCCCGTTTCTCTGCCCCCCACCACCCTTCTGTAGGTTAGCACGATGCATGGGAACAGAACGGCTATGTTCTGCGCAGTGGTTGGGGCCGCTGCACTGCATTTGGAGATGCAGCAGCATCCACACCCACAACCCGCAGTGGCTGCAGGGCCAGCTGCAGCAGCAGAGGGAAGGGCCGAGGAGTTGCCAGTCGTCGAGCAGCATGGGGGGGGAGGAGGAGGAGGAGGAAGAGGAAGAGGAGAGAGTGAGGGTGCAGCCACGGCGTCAGAGGCGACGACCAAAGCCGAGGGTGTACCGTGTCCGGGTCTCTTTCCTAACAATGCCGGACATCACCTGCAGGAGAAGACTCCGGCTGAGTAGGCAGACGGTGATACATATCTGCGAACTCCTGTCGCACCTCGCCCCACGTGGAACGGGGGGAGGACACGCGATCCCGGTAGCCATCAAGGTGACGGTCGCTCTGAACTTCTATGCTACCGGCTCCTTCCAGTCTCCGAGCGGGGACGTCTCTGGGATCTCCCAGTCATCGGTGCACAGGTGCATCCGGGATGTGACCGACGCCCTCTATGCCATCGCCGATCGCTACATCACCTTTCCCGAGGACCGAGCAAGTCAAGACTCGCGAGTCCGTGGATTTGCCAGTGTGGCCGGGATACCGAGGGTTCAGGGGTCAATCGACTGTGTTCACGTCCCCATGCGCCCGCCTGCTGTGGACAGGGACGTGTTCACAAACAGGAGGGGGACATACTCCATTAATGTCCAGGTGGTATGCAACCCCCACATGAGGTTCATGAACGTCTGTGCAAGGTTCCCAGGGAGTGTGCATGACTCCTACATCCTAGCGCAGTCGTTCATCCCTGCGATGTTTGAAGGACGTCCCCTCCGGCTGAGGGGCTGGTTGCTAGGTGACAGGGGTTATCCGCTGAGGTCTTGGCTGATGACGCCTATACGGAGGCCTCAGACCAATGCGGAAACACGATACAACGAGGCCCATGCAGCAACCAGGGGTGTGGTGGAGCGCTGCCTTGGCCTCCTGAACATGAGATTCAGGTGCCTGGCCCGCTCCGGAGGGGCCCTGCAGTACCAGGCCGACAGGGTCGCTCGCATTGTAGTGGTCTGCTGTGCGCTGCACAACATCGCGATGCAGAGGGGAGATGACCTGTTGCAGGAGGCGGAGGGAGAAGCTAGTGGCAGTGGTGCCAGCACAGAGGAGGAGGAGGAGGAGGAGGAGGAGGAGGAGGAGGAGGAGGAGGAGGAGGAGGAGGACGCTGGCGGAGTGGCGGGCGCAGCACGCAGACATGACCCAGGTGCTGGTGATGTCCAGGAGGCGGCACGACGGACCCGGCAAGGACGGCGGGCACGCGACGCCATGGTGGCAGCACGGTTCACGCATCGCATGTGACGTCCCCGATGAACACCAAACCACCACCTGCATCGCTAGTCATGCAGAGGGTCAACACACAACTGCCACCCCCCCCCCCTCAGTGTACCCTGCTCCACTTCGACATCACCCTTCCCACTGGGTCCAGACGGTATGGCACAACATTGATGGCTGTGCCAGCGGGTGTGATCAGTGCCATGTGGAATGATGACAGCCCGCTCTGCGAAGAGCTGTGAGCTCAGAATCGTTAGAGAGAGTCTGACCCATGGCAATAGCTGAACCATCCACCTTGGTGGCCGCTGAGTTCGTCACTGACACTCCATCACGTGCCCGCGTGGGCTAGCTGTGGGAGGGGGGTAGGGGCAGGGACTGCACACCCGGCACCGAGGTTTCACCACCTGTCACCCCCAGCGACACTCGGTCACCATCTCGATTCCTGTGGCTGTGGAACAATCACACGGTATTACAAGTAAGGTGGAACAGTGCGTTTAATATTAACAATTATTTACAGGTGCCCTAGCCCCTACAACTAAACTGTGCCCTTCACCCGTGCCAACTTACTCAGTGGCTATCTTAGTTGCCTTACGGGCCCTACCACTACGTCTAAGTGAATCCCCAGATGATACAGCAGGAGTGGAGGAGGATTGCTGTGAATCGCCCCCCTCGACTCGTTTCTCCTTGGCCAAGCGTTTCCTGGGGCGACCCGGCCTTGATGGGCCAGGCTGCTGTGCGGGCGTCTCGGGTGACATTGTGCCACCCTGCTCTGCCTGCTGCCCACCCGATGTACCAGGGATGGGACGGGGGGAGGCCGAGAATTCCGGGACGTCCCGTGATGGACTTAATGGGACGGGCCCCGAAACCTCCTCCTCCCTCGGGGAGCCCGGTGGCCCCCGGGCCTCACTTTGGGACAGAGGTGCGAGCGGGGAGGTTCCCCGTCGCACCACCGACACCTGGCGCTGCCAGTCCTGGAGGCCTGCAACGGTATCCACCAGGATCCGAAGGTTTGCAGAGACGGAGTCCAGGGAGTTAGACATTCCCGCCAGGGACTGTGCGATCTCAACCTGAGTGTGCACGACGCCATCCAGCACATGTGTCAGGCGGTTGATGCTCTCGGCGACTGACTGCTGCGACTGGCCAATGACCTGCTGAGACTCGGCCATGGCCCGCAGGGCGCCGGCAATGTCGGTTTGGCTCTGGCACATTGCTGCCTGTGAGAGGGCAACCCTGTCCAGGGCCGAGGATGACGCGTGCACATTAACCCCAACGTCTTGCATAACCTGACCCATTGCCTCCACCGCGGATGCCACCCGTGCGGTGTCGGACTGGGTCTCTGCCATGAGCGGCACCACTCCCTGCTCTTGGACGCGGTTCGACTCCTCTAACAGTGTCTGCAGAGTCTGGAAGGAAGCCCTCATCCCGTCATTGTTTCCCTGGGTTTCCTGAGGCATCGGCTGTGCGGGTGGGTTGAGAAACTCCAGGAACTCCGAAAACGTCTGGGAGCCAGCTGCATCCTGGGCCTGGTCTGGCCTCCGCGAGTCCGGGCCCTCTGTTGCTCCGACCTCCACCTGCTGTACCTGCTCATCTGTGATGTGCCAACCAGACTGTGCCCCAGGAGACTCATCACTAAATAGGCCCGCCGGGGTGTGTATCTCTGGGATGATGGATGTGGTGGGAGAAAGCAGTGCCGCAAGCCCGACGCTCTCAATGGTTAGGTCCTCGTCCATGGTGTGGGGCTGCTCAGCGACAGGAGGGTTGTCCCTGGCCATTTCTGGTGGTGGTGGAGGACTTCGAACCCTCTGTGCGTCCTGGTCCGCAGATTGGGTTGGGGCGGATAGGGCTGCCCGCTGATCGGGCACCCTCTGTTGTGAGGCCCCGGGTGAGGTGGCGGCAGATTCCTGTCTCCGTCTGCAGCCAGACGGCCCTGGTCGTTCGGCATCACGTCCTAGGGAAGAGAATGAGACGGGTTATTTCGATTTGCTCGGCAGGCCGCTGGACGGTCCCAGTGGGCAGGGTGTGTGAAGGGACAGAGGATGGGGAGGTGTCCCAGTGGGCAGGGTGTGTGAAGGGACAGAGGATGGGGGGGGGGGGGGGGGGGGGGGGGTGTTTGTCAGGGAGGGTTGTCTCACTTGCTGCAGTTCCGCCAACCTCGCATTGCGCGATATCGCGGGTGGCAGACCCCCCAACAAGGTCCAGTGCCCTCTGTTCAAAGCTGCTGAGGGGGTGCATGTTGGGCGAACCCCCTCCAGTCTTGTGCCGCTCACGGTGGTTATGAGCGGCCTTGGCCTGTTGGGGGAGGGAACATAGGTAGATCATTACAAAACGGTAGGTATCAGCAGTCCGTTCTGATACTGGCACAGTTTGGGGGGGGCAAGTTGTCATCAGATGATTGCATCTCTCCTCGGGGCCAGAGCGCTGGGTCTGTGACAACTTTGTGAACCACCCTCAAATAACTCTGCCCCAATCCCTCTCCCCCCCCCCCCCCCGGGCAGTTAAGGGGGAGGGATGCTTGTGACTAGGGGGCACCCTCATGGCACTTACCCTGGCAGACCTGGTGAGGTCGTGTAGCTTCTTTCGGCACTGCTCTGCTGAGCGAGGGGTCTGCCCCACAGCACTGACGGCAGCAGCCACGTCACGCCAGGCCTGGCGTACCGTGCTGGCAGGTTGGCGATGCCCTCTCTGCGGGCGGATGATGCCCCTCCTCTGCTCCACGGCATCGAGCAGCGCCTCGACGTCTGCATCAATAAAGCGAGGAGCAGCTCGCCTAGGCTCCGACATCCTGCCCGACAGATTCTGTGGTCGCCCGCGCCTTTTTACGGCGTCGGGCGGCGTCACATGGGCGGGTTCGTGTCGTCGTCGCGTTCCGTCGTCATCACGCACGTAATTGACGCGGCCGCGCTGCTAGCCCATTTCCAGGAAGTGAATCGGTCGGGAAATGAAGCCTTCGCGACCGTCGTAAAACGGTCCCGATTTTTACGACCGTTTGCCGACTTTCCGCGGGTGCGGAGAATTTCGCCCTAGTTCTATTGAAGATATAATCTTGAATTGCCTTACATGCGCAGTGACTAACCAACAGCAGAACAAGCACTATCAACCTCCACTTTTGCATTGAGGCTATTTATTACTCATGCCTAGTTGTGCTTAAGAGCATGGTGATGAGCTGTCTTCTTAAACCGCCAAGTCCAGGATTTTGACACGATGATAGTGAAGGAATGGGTAATATATTTCCAAGTCAGGATGGTGAGTGAGTTGGGGCGGGAACCTCCAGACAGTGGTGTTATCATGTATCTGCTGACCGTGTCCATCTCTAGATGGTAGCAGTCGTGTGTTTGGAAGGTGCTGTCGAAGGAGCCTAGGTGATTTCCTTCAGTGCACCTTGTAGGTGGTAAACACTGCTGCTCCTGTGAAGTCTGAGACTTTTGGGGGGGGGGGGGGCGGGGAGATGTAGGAAGATATATATAGTTGGGATAAAGACTTGGGGAGAGATGCAGATAAAGGGTTAACATCAGTAGCAGATGATGAATCTAATGGCATTTTTCAAAGAAGAGCAGGGAACCTACCTCCTGGTATCTTGACTAATATTTATTTCTCAATCAACACTACAAAAAACAGATTATACAGTCATTATTACATTGTTGTCTCTGTGAGTTTGCTGCAATTTGGCTGCCACATTTCCTACATTACAACATGACTCCACTTCAAAAGTACTTAATTGGCTGTAAAGCACGTTGGGATACTGTGAGGTTGCAAAAGGCACACCATGAATGCAAGTATGTCTTTCTTTCTAATGGTTCAACATGCCTGCTACTGTGGAATGTGCAGGTGGGTCAAATTTACGCAGGCATGGGGTGGGGGCGAGGGTGCTACCTAACTGATTGGTGGACTCTTGCTCTACATTTTGCTTTCCCCAAATGACCTTTATGTATTTTTTGAAGAATTTCAAGTCAAAGTGTTTGAGGGATAACTGGCGTGTTATCCAAGTGGATAGGCATGTAAATTGGGTCAGGATCTGTTTACTCCCTGGTCTTAGTTAGGGTTTTTTCAAATCCTACCATAACTGGGGCAGGCGCTTTTTTTCATCCACTCCATTGCACAACATTACTGAAAGAGGGCAGACTGAGGCAAAAGACAATCAGAATTCCAATGGTTCTGCCAAGATTGCCCCCACGCTCATTGCAAAGTACACCAGGTGTGCTTGCTTGCTAGTACCCTATCCTTTCCTTCCACCGTTTGAAAAGTAGCAAATTCAATGCATGATTTTGTGCTGCAGTAATATCCCTGAATTGGGTATTCACATTAAACTAATAGCCTTATATTTGGCATAGTCAGAATTACTGCCCCACCCTAGATCCACCTTACTCCTCAGGAATATCTAGCCTAAGGAAACCATCTTCTGAAAAAAAGGTTAACCTTGCATCATGTGTATGTTTTCTACTGCATGGCATCATCAAGTTAGTTGGATTGAAATAACTACAGCTTACTTCTCAAACTGTGCGAAGAGTGATGAAGCAACATTTCACTGGGCTGTTTCACTGCATTGGTTGGAGGAGGGTCTGACATGTGTTTCACTATCAGTCGCCATAGTCTGGCCAATGCTTGTTTGACCTATAGAGAAGGTAATTTATATGAAGACCTTCATGAGCTACAGGACTTTGACCCAGTGACGTTGAAGAAACATTGGAATATTTCAAAGGTAGGATGGTATGTGGCTCTCAGTGGAACTAGCAGGTGGTAGGGATTGCGGCTCTCAAAGTTGTTTTGGCACGTTGCTGCAGTGCACCTTGTATGTGTTACACACTGCTGACATTGTGTGCTGGTGTGGAGGGAGAGAATTCATAAGATGGTGGACGGAGTGCTAATTACACGGTCTGTTTTGTCTTGGATGCTATCCAGCTTATTGCGTGTTGCTGGAGCTCCACACACCCAGCCAAGCAGTGTATCCCTTCACACTCCTGTATTGTGCTTTGTGGACTTGCTCTGGTGAGGCAGAGATGAGTTGTACTCCTGTAGCCACAGTATTTAAATGGCCGATCCGGTAAAGTTTCTGGCTAATGGTAAGCACCCAGACAAGTCGAGACAATATGAGGGGTTGTATTGTGAGGTTAATAAACTCCAGGTGTTCCACTTATGGCAGAACCCACCCAACCAGAATTCGATAATGTCTATTTCCAATTGATTACCAAACAGTAATTGTAGTGTTTTTGAAGCGGTTTTACATTCAGGTACCCTTGAGGTTTGAAGCGAACAATTGCTGGTGAGCAAATTTCAAGAGGAGGAATTAAAATGAAAGCAGAGCTAAAAAAAAATTGAACTATATACTGGAAGTCCGAACAAGTGTGTGCTTCTTTTAGTAAACCCATTATAATGCAGCCCAGGAACTTATGTGTAATAAATCAACTCTTGTTCTGCACGATGGCATTATATTCTTCCAACTGCTTGCTCATTAGGTCTCTTGTTAATAGTGAATGTAATATTCTTGAAGGTAATTTGCAATCCCCAAAATAACCACCAGTCACAAGACCGGCTTTCCGTGTCCTGAATTTTTTTTGAAACAGCAGCGAAAGATAGCTTTGTTATAAATGATCATGCGGTATTGTGAGGGTAAAGGATCTGACTCAGAGCAGCCACTTCAGCAGTGCAGGGCTTTGTCATTTTTTTCTGGTGGGAAGGTGCATTGGGGTTTAGGGAGGGGGAAGGGGGGGGGGGGGTTATGCACGATGGGGGTGGGGGGAAGGGGGCAGTAGGGGGGGGCAGGGGGAGTGAAGAACTGCATCAAGATATCAAGATGCAGGATGATAATGCAAAAGAGTAAAGCATTTCCCCATTTTACACTCAGTTGTATAGCACAATTATAACACGATTAGTTTCATCACAGCTCAATATAGTGCCGACAAAGCACCTCAGAAGAACACGTTCTACTATTCCAGTGTGATATTTTCGTTTCCCATACCATTTACTTTTATCGTGTCTCTGGACCAATTAGTGTTGAATTGCGGATAGTTTTATTATGTGGACTTGTATCCATTGGGAGCTGGATTTCAAGCTGCCCAAACTCATTTTACTTAGCAACCATTAGAAATAGAACAGACCTTATTTGTCTTGGCTGGATTTAAATCCAAGTCCCATAAGTGAAAAGGCAGCATTCTTGTCCACTGTGCTGCACACTTCCCCCAAGTTTGACCAAATTGCTTTTGGACCATTATAAATCATGTATAATTCCCAACCAAATCGGAATGGAGTTTACCTACTCAGCAAGCTGTCAATAGGCAACTTTGTTTTACGATCAAACTATGTTCTTGGTATTAATATGATTTGTGTCTGTATTATCGACTTGGCATATAAGACAACTCCATTTTTTACCGAAAATCATGGGCTGAATTTTCCGCTCACCGGCTGCAGAATCGTGGTCGACGACGGGGTAGAGAATCCGTTTTGACGCCGAAATCAGGGGCGGTGCCGGTTTTTGAATTCTCCGCCCCCTGAAAGGCGGCATCCTCTAGGAGTAAAGCCGTACCACGTATCCGGGGCCTACCCCGCGATGCTCCGTCCCCGAATGTCTGAGTTCCCGACAGCGTAGGACACATGTGGTCTCACCCGCTGTGAACCTATCGTGGCGGCTGCAGTCTCAGTCCAGCGCTGCCACAGTCGGGGGGGGGGGGGCTTCATTCGGGCCTGGGGGCACTGGTCGAGGGAGCCCGAGCGGCCGAAGGAGGGTACGATTTTTGCGGTTCAGGTCCGCGGGCTGAGTCCTCCATGAAGTCCGTGTGCATGCACGGCCACAGACCCGGAAATGCTCAGGACCGTATCGGTAGCTAGACCTGGGAGCTCCACGCTGCTTCCCTACTAGCCCCCAGCAAAACAGTGAATTGGTGGCCATTTTGCGCCAGTTTTCCTGGCGTAAAACACCACCGTTTTCACTTCGGCATGGGAACTTAGCCTCCCAAATGGAGAATCCACCCCATGTTTTTGCATAAGTTTGGTGGACAAGCCGACCTCTTGTTCAGCCACACCATGGTATAGCTGCATTAATAGTCAGCCTCAGTTTTTCACCAGTGGATGTTTTACTTACTGGTACATTATTACTGAGTGTAATTTCGGATCAAGCAAGTAGTATGGGCCATGTTACAATGATCCACAGGAGTTTTAAATAATGGCCATGTGGTAGTCACCACTGTTGTACATATCACATACAAGATGCAATACGGTAAGGTTCCTGTACTACAGGTACGGGAGTAGATCCCTGCCTGCTGGCTCCGCCCAGTAGGCGGAGTATAAATGTGTGTGCTCACCGAGCTGCAGCCATTTCGGCAGCAGCTGCGGGAGGCTACACATCTCTGCGTAATAAAGCCTTAATTACTCTCTACTCTCGTCGTAATTGATAGTGGATCAATTTATTAAGCAGAGATTTTACAATGATGGACCTCCGCATCAAGCCAGATCGCCTGCAGCTATACCCTCAAGCAGACAATGCCAAGTCGGCCTTCGCCCACTGGCTGGCTTGTTTTGAAGCCTACATCAGATCTGCGACAGAACCAGCCACAGAGACATAGAAACTCCAAATCCTGTATACACGGCTGAGCTCCGATATCTTTCCCTCATCCGGGACGCGCACACCTACGCTGAGGCAATGGCGCTTCTGAAAGAGAACCACATCCAGCAGACCAACAAACTCTATGCCAGGCACCTCCTGTCCACCCGGTGAGTCTGTGGAAGATTTCTGGCGTGCACTGCACGCCCTGGCGAGGGACTGCGATTGCCAGGCCGTTTCGGCTGTTGAACATTCCAAACTCCTAATCAGGGATGTTTTTGTTACGGGCAGAGGGTTGGCGTACATCCGCCAGCGCCTCTTAGAAGTAGCTACTCTTAACCTCGCGGCGACCAAGAAACTCGCAGTCTCACTAACGGTTGCCTGCCGTAATGTACAAGTGTACGCCCCTGACCGCACGGCGCCCCCCTCCTGGACATCGTGGACCCCAGCAGCGAACACCCCATCGTGGACCCCACCAGCGAACACCCCATCGTGGACCCCACCAGCGACCGCCCCATCGTGGACCCCACCAGCGAACACCCCATCGTGGACCCCACCAGCGACCGCCCCCAGCCAACCCAAGCCTGCGCCGCGTGACAGCCAGCCAACCCCGGGGGACCCAAGTGCTACTTCTGTGGACAGACAAAGCACCCCCGGCAGCGCTGCCCAGTGCAGAGCGCACTCTGCAAGGCCTGCGGGAAGAAAGGACATTTTGCTGCTGTGTGCCTGGCCCGCCCGATCGCCTCTGTAACCAGGCCCATTGTTCCTGCACCTCCCACGTGCGACACGTGCGTGCTGCCATTTTCGGTCCCCGCAACCAACGTGCGGCATGTGGGCTCCGCCATCTTCCTCACCTCAGAACACGTGCGGCCCATTGGCGCCGCCATCTTGCTTGCCTCAGGACACGTGTGGCCCGTGGGCGCCGGCATCTTCCCCCATCAGGCCTCATGCGGACCGTGGGTGCCGCCATCTTCCCCGCCTCAGGTCACCTCATCGGGCCATCATCGCCTTCAACCGCCACTGACCAGCCAGGGGCCTTCCTACACCAGCTACAGCTCGCCTCCATCACGGTCGACCAGTCCCTGCCGCACCACCTCGCAACTGCGTCAACGACGGTAAAGGTCAATGGGCACAAGACATCATGCCTTCTTGACTCTGGGAGCACAGAGAGCTTCATCCACCCCAATTCAGTAAGGCGCTGCTCCCTCGCAGTACACCTCATCACACGACAAATCTCCTGGTCTCCGGGTCCCACTCTGTGGAGATCCAGGGGTACTGCACCGCCACCCTCACCATCCAGGACATAGAGTTCAGCGACTTCCGGCTCAATGTCTCACCAACCTCTGCGCTGCCTTGCTACTCGGCCTAGTCTTCCAGTACAACCCCAAAGTCTCACTCAGAAATTCGGCAGGCCCCTACACTCCTTACTGTATGCGGTCTCACAACCCTTAAGGTCGACCGCCTTCTCTGTGTGCAAATCTCACCCCAGATTGCAAACCCATCGTCACCAGGAGCAGACGGTACAGTGCCCAGGACAGGACCTTCATCAGGTCTGAGGTCCAGCGGCTACTGCGGGAAGGCATCATCGAGGCCAGCAACAGCCCCTGGAGAGCCCAAGTGGTAGTTGTGAGAACTGGGGAGTAAAACAGGATGGTCAATGACTAGAGTCAGACCAGCAATCAGTACACGCAGCTCGATGTGTACCCACTTCCATGCATATCTGATATGGTCAATCAGATTGCACAGTACCGGGTCTTCTTGACAGTTGACCTGAAATCTGCCTACCACCAGCTCCCCATTCGCAAGGCGGACCGCCCGTACACTGCATTTGAAGCGGACGGCCGCCTTTACCACTTCCTGCGGGTTCCCTTCAGCGTCACTAATGGGGTCTCGGTCTTCCAACGGGAGATGGACCGAATGGTTGACCGGTACGGACTGCGGGCCACCTTCCCGTACCTGGATAACGTCACCATTTGCGGCCATAACCAGCAGGACCACAACGCTAACCTTTCCAAATTCCTCCACACTGCCAAACTCCTCATCCTTACGTACAACAAGGAGAAGTGCGTGTTCAGCACCAACCGCTGAGCCATCCTCGGCTATGTGGTGCAAAATGGAGTTCTAGCGCACAACCACGATCGCAATCGCCCCCTCATGGAGCTCCCCTCCCCCACTGTCCCAAGGCCCTCAAACGATGCCTGGGGTTCTTCTCATACTACGCCCAGTGGGTCCCTAACTATGCGGACAAGGCCAACCCACTCATTCACTCCACCGCTGTCCCCTGATGGCCGAGGCTCATCAGGCCTTCAACCCTATCAAGGCCGACATCGCCAAGGCCACGATGCACACAATCGACGAGATGCTCCCTTTCCAAGTCGAGAGCGATGCATCAGACGTCACTCTGGCCGCCACCCTCAAACCAGGCAGCCAGGCTCGTGACATTCTTTTCCCGCACCCTCCATGCCTCCGGAATTTGGCACTCCTCCGTCGAGATGGAGGCCCAAGCATCGTTGAAGCTGTGCGGCATTGAAGGTATTACCTGGCCGGCAGGAGATTCATTCTCCTCACTGACCAACGGTCGGTTGCCTTCATGTTCAATAACACACAGCGGGACAAGATCAAAAATGATAAAATCTTGAGCTGGAGGATCGAGCTCTCCACCTACAATTACGAGATTTTGTAATCAGCCCAGTAAGCTCAACGAGCCCCCCGATGCCCTATCCCGAGGTACTTGTGCCAGCGCACAAATGGACCAACTCCGGACCCTACATGACCCTCTCTGTCACCCAGGGGTCACCCGGTTCTTTCACTTCATAAAGGCCCACAATCTGCCCTTCTCCATTGAAGAGGTCAGGGCTATCACCAGAGACTTCCAGGTCTGCGCGGAGTGCAAACCGCACTTCTACCGGCCAGACCGCACGCATCGAGTGAAGGCCTCCTACCCCTTTGAACGCCTCAACGTGGATTTCAAAGGGCCCCTCCCCTCCACCGACTGAAACACGTACTTTCTTAACGTGGTCGACAAATACTCCAGATTCCCCTTCGCCGTCCCATGCCCCGATATGATGTCTGCCACAGTCATCAAAGCACTCAACACCATCTTCACCCAGTTCAGTTTCCCCGCCTACATCCACAGTGACCAGGGATCCTTCTTTATGAGCGATGAGCTGCGTCAGTACCTGCTCAGCAAGGGCATTGCCTCGAGCAGGACGATCAGCTACAACCCCCGGGGAAAAGGGCAGGTGGAGCAGGAGAATGGGACGGTCGGGAAGGCCGTCCAGCTGGCCCTACGGTCCAAATATGTCCCGGTCACCCGCTGGCAGCAGGTCCTCCCCGACGCCCTTCACTCCATCCGATCGCTACATTGCACTGCGACTAATGCAACCCCCCCCATGAACGTCTCCTTGCCTTCCCCAGGAAGTCCACCTCCGGGGTTTCGCTCCCAATGTGGCTGGCAACTCCAGGACCCGTTCTCCTCCACAAGCACGTGAGGCTCCACAAGGCGGACCCGTTGGTCGAGAGGGTACAGCTACTCTATGCAAACCCGCAGTACCCCGACAGCCGCCAAGACACAGTCTCTCTCATGGACCTGGCACCAGCTGGTTCCCCAACCCCGCCCTCTGCCCTGGCGCCACCCGTCCTCCCCCCAGCGCACCTCACCACAGTCCCCGCTCCAGGATGATCCTTCCTCCCCTTGGTCATACCCGGGGATGAAGATGAGGTCTACACCTTCCGGAATCACCGGCGACCGAGCCGACGCCTGCATCTCCGCTGGGACTGCAGCGCACACAACAGAGGATCGGCTGAATTTGTGAACTTTCCCCAAAATGTTTACCTTAAAATGCATGTAAATAGCTTTTTCACCACCCCCGCTGGACTCTTTTTTAACAGGGGGTGAATGTGGTAGTCACCACTGTTGTGTATATCACATACGAGATGTAATGCAGTAAGGCTCCTGTCATAATATACATCTATGTATATAATGGAGTGCAGACAGACAGTGATTGACACACAGGATGACCAGTAAGCACACAGAATAGAGCAACCAATCACCAGACAGGACACAACCACTATAAAGCCAGAGGGCACCAGTTTTCCCATTCTCTCGGGACCAAGCCTCTGAGACAGTCAGAGATCGTGAGTTAGCCAGTGCAAACACCATGCGGTAGCTAGTAAGGCTGGTCAGGCTAATGTCAGGTCTCCATTCAAGTCAGCATAGTGTCAACCCACAGTTGAACATGTATTATAGTTTAGATGTTAAATAAAATCGTGTTGCATCTCATCAAGTGTTGGAAGTCTGTCTCTTGCTACACTGCATCAAGTGCAGTCCACATTTACCCAGCCAGCCCAACACATCAGCTCCTGTACTACAGGTATGGGGGTAGATCCCTGCCTGCTGGCTCCGCCCAGTAGGCGGAGTATAAATGTGTGTGCTCACCGAGCTGCAGCCATTTCGGCAGCAGCTGCAGGAGGCTACACATCTCTGCTTAATAAAGCCATGATCACACTCTACTCTCGTCTCGTCGTAATTGATAGTGCGTCAGGCCTCACACAGCAAAATAACAAAGTTGCAACAACAAAGATCCATCCATGCTCGCGTTAACACTTCATTTTTATTTCCACTTCTCTTTCCATACATAGTGGTGCACTGAGGCAAACTTTTGTCTGTTTCCATAGCTAGTAATTCCCAAAACAGATCGCTAGTCTGTTGCAAGGGCTTTGTAGCTTGTCAGGCACCACTACATCAAGCACAGCTGACTAGAAATCTCGCCAGCTCTTACCACCAGCCATTGGTGTGTTTGGAAGGATTTACAGGTTGACACACTCAATGTTGTGGTCAGGTGACCCATGACCTCCAGGATTGTTACAGAAACCTGGATTGTTACAGAAATATTGATATGTTTTCATGAGATAAAATCTCAAAATGTGGAAGCCATGTTTAAACCTGGTCGGAATCTACAATTTATAAACTGCAGAGCTGGAACAGGCAGTATTCATGCAGCTAGGCCTTGGAAGACTCAACTTCCTATGGAAACCCGACAGGTCTGGAACTGCCAGGCCAGGTGCTGACAGCCACATTGTTTACACCTTCAGTGAAGCTGCTTTGTGAGAAGAATGGGATGCAGACTTGGCACCCAGCTGACTAGGAGGCCAGGGGCATCGCGTGACAAGGAAAGCACTTGACAGCTGAAGGTTTAAAACCATGTTCTCCAAATATGGAAAATAGTCATCTCATTTGACCTCCCTGCCCCGCCCAATGCTAGTATTGGATGCAGGCCACGGAATCCCCCAAAAGGGCACAACAGCACGAAGAGGAGGATAAAAGAGGCAATTTGGAGTCCCAGCTGTCGCTGCTTTTTGCACCTTATTCAACAGCATCTCCAGAGAGCACCTTTGACTGTCAGCCAAGCAGCACAGCATCTCCAGCTCCTTGTACCTCGTGGTGACCATCGTCAGACTGACCAGACCCAGAAGACCACCCCGGCGAGACGACCCGAAGACCAGAACTAGCCCCAGAGAAGAGGGGAAGCCTAAATCGACGACTGCAGATCCTGAAACACCAGCCAACTCTCAAAGACTGAGAATTAGCCTGTCCCAGCCTTATTGAACAGGTATTACCAGTCTTTTCACTCAAACAGTTCAAATACAATGAGAGGGACTTGTGGAATAGCATGTCGTGAATCCTTGGAAGCGTGAGTCAGATGTCGATTGCTCGTGTAGATTTAAGGCTGGTTACTTAGAGACTTAAGACTATTTTCTGAAGAATCCTAAGAGATTGATAGAGTCTGATAGCATTTAATTAATGTACAATAGTAGAGTTTGATACATCCTGGGTGGGATTTTACACTTGCCGATGCCAATTTCGTAATCGCTGATCAGGCGGAGTATCCCTTTTTACGACTGAATCGGGGACAGATTGAGGAATAGCCTGTTTGTGGATGCTCCGCCCCCCCCAAAACGGCGTCATCAAGTAGGCCGCACGCCGTTGGGACGGCCTCAGGACATTACCTGAAGGCCACCCGATAGGCCGAGTTCCTGGCCACGGGTTGACTCATGGTCTCAGCAGTCAGGAACCCGGTGTTGGGGGCTGCGGACTGTGTCCAGCACCGCAACAGTCAAGCAGGAGCCATGGCTGCTGGCCAGGAGGGGCTTCGTTAAGGGCTGAGGGGACTGGTGGGGGATGGCCTGGGGGTGGCGAGAGTGTGTCCAGGGAGGCACTATCTGGCAGGTTGGGTCCACACACATCCGGCGCCATATTGTAAGGTGCGACTGCTGCATGTCATCGCCGTGCGCATGCACGGCCATAGAACATAGAACAGTACAGCACAGAACAGGCCCTTCGGCCCTCAATGTTGTGCCGAGCCATGATCACCCTACTCAACCCACGTATCCACCCTATACCCGTAACCCAACAACCCCCCCCCCCCCCCCCTTAACCTTACTTGTATTAGGACACTACGGGCAATTTAGCATGGCCAATCCACCTAACCCGCACATCTTTGGACTGTGGGAGGAAACCGGAGCACCCGGAGGAAACCCACGCACACAGGGGGAGGACGTGCAGACTCCACACAGACAGTGATCCAGGCGGGAATCGAACCTGGGACCCTGGAGCTGTGAAGCATTTATGCTAACCACCATGCTACCCTGCTGCCCAAAATTCTCCAGGCGTTTATATCAGGAAGGCCGTGCGTTTTATGTGGCGCGGCTGCTTGCCCCTCACCGGTTGGAGAGTCGGTGATTTTCCCATGTAAAATGCCACAGATCCTCCGGACAAAGCCCCAAAATCGGAATCCAGCCCATTGTTTTTCCTTGAATCAAGTGTTCAATAAGTTGTGTTGGGGTCTTCACCTGACTCTTCCTCCCCTTTGTCTATCTCACCGCGTAACGCACCTACATTGAAAAAGGTTATTGCAAACTAGTCAAGGTTAGCCGGGGTACATTTACCCACCTTTCACATCACAGCAATGTGTTTGGCGGTGTTATGAATGCAGATTCCTTGGCCATCAAGTCCTGGGGTGGGACTTGAATCCAGAGCTTCTGGCTCAGAGGCAGGGACAGCCACCCACTGCACCACAAGACCTGCTTTTCAATTCTTTATACTTGACATATAAATTGACCTGTTTTTGGAGGCTTCAAAGGTTAACTTCTATGCTGACATCTATGGAACTTTATTGGAAACTAAAAGTGCTATGCACCGGAAGCCCTGAGGGAATTTGTTTGGGTGGTGTCCCTAATTATTTTTTTGATGCACACTATGCTCTTTTGCCAATACAATTGGAAAAATCAGACCCAAAATGCCATGAGATTTTAAGGCCTGGCTGGGCACTGTCAACATTTAAACTTCTCATCTGCTGCTTCGTGCATCTGCGGTAGGGACAGGACAAATGTGTTGTCACTGAACTGCAGGTTGCTCGTCAATGTTAAGCTGCCGGCCAGTTGAAGCTGGCCTTGATTTTATGCTGTGTTCTTCATCCCATCCCTTGAAACATGTTGGGGCCTCTGGAGCCAAGAAAATTTGCGTCATATGCATAGCTAAAGCTGTTGCTATGGCAACACAAAACATAAATCCAAATTAGGTCATCGACTGAGGTCATTCTCTTGAAGGTTGGAAAGGAAGAATAGAAACCCATCCTGCCTAATGGTTGTAACTCCAAAGCACTCAAGCTACAGTCAAACCCACATTAAATGCCAAAGCTATGATTATCCAAACCCCAATTAATGATGATGAAATCAAATGTAGAGTATTTTCAATGTTGAAACAATTTAAGGATGCAAGGCCTTTCAGGTCCAGCAGGAACCTACTGAGTTGCACAACAGTTTAAACAGTTCACAACCAAAAGCATTTCTTTCCAAAACTAAACTGGAGTCCAGCAGCAATAAATATCATTGGTACTTTGATTAAACAAACTTAACTCAGGAATTTCAGAGACAATTGGGTTGGAAATTATCCATATTTCTTACTTGGCCTTTTACAATTTGAAAGAAACACTTATCATAGACCTTGGCAAATAATGACGGGATGGGTAGCTGTGACTTTTCCGTTTGTTGTAAATTTCTGCGGATCACAGAATCAAAGAATTTGCAGTGCAGAAGGAGGCCATTCCGCCCAACGGGTCTGCACTGACCTTGGAAATGGCTCCCTACTTAAGCCCACGCCTCCACCCTATCTCGTCCCAGTAACCCCACCGAACCTTTTGGGCACTAAGGGGCAATTTAGCATGGCCAATTCCACCTAGCCTGCCACATCTTTGCACTGTGGGAGGAACTGGAGCACTTGGGGAAACCCATACAGAGAACAAGTGCAAACTCCACACAGACAGTCACCCAAGGCCGGAATATGAACCTAGAGCTGAGAGGCTGCAGTGTCTATAAATGTCTTTGCTGATAAAGTTGCACGGAATTGGGCGGCACGGTGGTACAGGGGTTAGCAGTGCTGCCTCACAGTGCCAGGGATCCGGATTCATTCCGCCTTGGGCGACTGTGTGGCTGTCTGCACGTTCGCCCTGTGTCTGTGTGTCTTTCCCACCTGGTGTGCTTCGGTTTCCTCCCACAGCCCAAAAATTGTGCAGGTTAGGTGGGTTGCCATGCTAAATTTCCCCTTAGTGTTCAAAGATGTGCAGGTTAGATAGGATTATGGGGATAGGGTGGGGAGTGGGCCTAGGTAGGGGTGCTCTGTTGGAGGTTCGGTGCAGATTCAATGGCCGAATGGTCTCCTTCTCCACTATAGTGATTGTATAGTTCTTTCCCAAAGGCCATTAATGCAAAGACTTTTGCATCTTTTAAAGGAGGAGTATTGGATTGCTGAAGTTACACAGATGCATTGATCAATGTGTTTTAGAGACTTCCGCAGGTCTATGGTTCTATCTAAGAGAATGACAATGCATGTTTAAGGGCAAGGAACAAAGTGCTGAGGATCTATTAGCCATAAAACTCAATTGTTCACATCATCGATCTATCAGGTTTAGACAGTTTGGCTTGGAATTCAGAACTTCATTATAATAATATCTTTATTAGTGGATCACCTTCAAGTGAGGTTACTGTGAAAAATCATCTAGTTGCCACAGTCCAGCGCCTGTTTGGGTACACGGAGGAGATTCAGAATGTCCAAGACTTGTGGGAGGAAAACCGGAGCACTCGGAGGAAACCCACGTAGACACGGGGAGAACGTGCAGACTCCGCAGACAGTGACCCAAGCCAGGAATCGACCTGGACACTGGCATGTGAAACAAGAGTGCTAACCACTGGGCTACCGTGCCGCCCACAGTGTCCTACTTGCAAAAGATTTCTTCACATTTGTCTCTATAAATTAGGTATTAGTATCCTTCATGTTGACTGCAGAGTACATAGAATTGCATATTTCTTGCCACGCTTGGGCTAATAGGGGTGAAGTAACCTTTTCATTTTTTATTATTGTCACAAGTAGGGCTTACATTAACATTGCAATGAAGGTACAGTGAAAAGCCCCTAGTTGCCACATTCCATCGCCTGTTTGGATACACCAGAGGGAGACATTCAGAATGTCCAAAATTACATAATAGTACATATTTCGGACATGTGGGAGGAAACTGGAGCACCCGAGGAAACCCACGCAGACACAGGGAGAACATGCAGACTCCGCGCAGGACAGAGGACCCAAGCCGAGAATCGAACCTGGGACCCCTGGCACTGTGAAGACATATTTCTCACCGCTCTGCTAACCGTGCTGCCCATCTTTGCCACACGTGCTGCCCACACTTGGTTGCCTTTTTTTCTTTCGACCAGAGATTCACGGAATCGGCTATTTTAGAAGGCATTTGGCACAACATGAGGGCGTCGTTTGTTTCCATTTCTTTGTGGCAGATTTTACACTTGCCTCCATAATAAGAATGAGTGCATTTCAAAGTAATTCACTCAGCAGAATGTGCTTTGGGATGTTTCTCAGAGATGTGATCAAGTGTGAACTAGTTCTTTCCTTCTTAAATATCCAAGCAGGCTGCTTTCATGGACTCGGATTTGAGGCTAATGTACTGATCTCAGCAGAAGAAAGGATCTTCACAATTGTTTCATGAATCAGCTGAATTATTCTAAGTAGTCTCCGGAGAGCCTATATCCACATTGGCACCATTGAATAATATTTGTACGTCAATTTAGTAAAATGCCTCGGTCATAAAATATATTAGATATCAGCACTAATGAGGACCTTCTTTTCAAGCCTTCAATTTATTCAGTTTGAAACCTGAGGGGATTTTGAAGACAATTGTCTGTTCACTGATGTATTTGACTAATGCAATGACGTAGATGAGTCAATAGATTTTTCTCACCTACATTGGCTCCTAGTCCTCAATGTTTCAAATGTAAATTCTCATCTTTGTGTTTAAACCTGTTCACAGGTTCATCCCTCTCTATTTCTATAAATGATTCCACAACACAATACTCGCTACTTCTCCATTCCTCGGAGTCACGTTTCTTGTGCACCTCTTCTTCGATCAATAGCCATGTCTTCACTTCACCTCAGCTCACACTCTCCCCAAAACACTTTCTTTAAGCTATTCCTCAAGATCCACCTTGCTGACCAAGCTTCTAGTCACCTCCTGTAATATCTTCTTTCTTGTGCCTCCATGTTGGACACAGTTGATGGTGTCTCGCGCATTTTCCTTTCTCACTTGCACGTGCCCCCAGGAAGAGACCAAGGCCAGAGGTGGAGGAAGAGGAGAAGGACCCCCTTTCCAGCCCAACCCCAGTTGTAGCCCAGAAAGGAGCCAGGAGGGAGGGGAAGGGGAGCGTTCAAGATGTCACGCCGTTCACATGCACCCTCCACCAGTTCAGGAACACACATCTCGGTGGGTATTAGTGGCAGTTCAGGAGGGGTTTCGCAATATGGTGGTCACCACATCGACACGTGTCGAGGGGGGAAATTCAGCTGAACTCCTCGGCGCACAGAGAAAAGCTGGTGAAGAGGTATCTGTGAGGTTCCAGTCTGATGACGATCCTCTGGAATCAGCCTTCGAACGCATGGTGGAGAGTCATTAAGAGGCAGGGCAACATCAGGAAGAGCTGTTGGAATCCCTCCATAAAGTGATACGTGAGTTTGAGGAATTTGTCTGCCTGCTCTGTGATGAAGTGATGCCTGCATTGTGGCCTCCATGGGGAGAGTGGAGGATTC